>NW_026889320.1:0-12499 GCF_032173495.1 Musca vetustissima
TTCAACTCTCAAATACAATTTACTATGGAACTTGAAAGCAACAACCAATTGCCATACCTGGATTCACTAGTGATACGAAAAGGACCCCATCTCAAACTTGACTGGTACCAGAAACCTACAGCGTCGGGACGACTGATTAACTTTACATCTAGACATCCGAGAAGAACAATAATCAACACTGCATCCAATTTCATAAATAGGGTTTTAGACATAAGCCATCCAGACTATCACAACAAAAACATTAATATAATTAAGAAGATCCTGAAGAAAAATGATTTTCCGGACAAAACTATTGACAATCTCATGATACGAGCAAGAAAAGAAAAGACAAAGAAAACAAGCGACAACAGCGAGAAAATTTACAAAACTATGACATATACACGTGGGTTTTCAGAAAGATTCAAACATTCTAACATTTACGACAACACAAAATTTGAGCTGGCATTTAAAACTACAAACACGCTGAATAATCTTTTCAGCAAATTAAAAAGTAAAATACAAGACGAGGAGAAATCCAACGTAGTATACCGCATTAAATGTAAGGGAGACAAGTCCAACGTATGCCAAAAGGTATATGTTGGCACTACTAAGACAAAGACAAGAATATCCGCACATAAATCGGATCAAAAAGCTCTGTACAAACCCATAGAGCAAAAAACAGCCCTTGCAGCACACTGCACAAAAACAGGACATACCCCAGATTTTAATGACATAAAAATTCTAACTCAAGAAAGTAATTATCAAAAAAGGTTTACTCTTGAGATGTTGCACATAATCAACACTCCACTTGACACTCTACTCAATTATAAAACCGACACAGACAACTGCGCTCAAATCTATAGACACACAGTAAACAAATAGAAATCTGGTAGACTTTAGTTGAAGTAAGAACGTTGACTTAAAGACAAAATAACTTTCTTCAAGTAAGTTTATTTACATATTGTTATTGTTGTTTCAAAATCTGTTTAAATATATGTAATTGTAGTTCCCTGAGGATGATCGGAGAATCCAATCGAAATATTGGAAACAATAAACATTAAAAATCAAAATTAGAAACGATTTTTACTTTTAAAAAGCCTACAGCCGAACTAATACAACAAAGAAAAAAAAACTATTTTAATTTGTTAGCATCGATTTTGTTATGATTCCCTCCGTTTAACAAATCCCTACCATAAAAAGGAATTCTCAATTGCAACCAAACAATTAATAAATAATGGCTGTCTAGAAAACGTTACCATTAAATAGCGGCTATTAGATAAGAGCCATTGAGAGCTTCTACTGCAAATCAATGGCATTTTAAAACATTGAAATCGACAATTGTATGCCAATAGCATTTATCATCATCAGCAGCAGCATTTGTGCCACCAGCAGCAACTTGAAAAAGCCATCATCATAAACCCAAGTGACCATAACAGACATCAAGTGAACAACAACCAACGCCGCATCAGCAGCAACAGCAACAGCTATAACAGCATCAGGAACATCAGCAACATATTGAACGATGAAATACAAAGTGGATATACATATAAATAATCTGTCATAAAGTACATAATATCCTTTTGTTGTATATATATCGCCTGCCTAGAAAGGATCTATTCGAAAGCTGACATCAATATACCGCACACACACTCATACACCCCCTCACATCACATCACACAACTATAATGATAACCTGCAGCGTAGTTGTGTTGCTACAAATTGTTGAAATGTTCACTTTGAGTGTTGTGGCTGTGATTGTGGCCATGTCACTGTTGTTGTTGTGCAGTGTCAACTGCTAATGGTCGTCGTCTATTTCATGGATAGTTTGAAGACAAATGATTGCGGGCTCAGTGTGTTTCCGTCTCACACTCTACCTCTTCGCTACCACACAAGCTCTTCTACTGAATAACAAAATCATTTCTCTATCCATGTCATTTAATGTTAAGTAAGTTATAATAATATTGTTTTGTGATAATAATTCGTTCGGGTTTTGTGACAATTGTGATATTATCTTTCTTCTGTGTTCACAATGTTCTGTTGTGGATTTCTTGGATTTTCTTGTTAATACTCTTTCTCTACAATTTATATAAGCTTTTTGGAATTTCTTGTTCAATTGACTTAAGCAATTGATATCCTTAAGAATTTGCTAATATAACAAATAAGCTTATAAAGGTCATGTTAGATGATATCCTATTTTTGTGAAATGAACATTTGTCACATGTCACAAGGTAATAATTTATTTAATTAATTTTTCAATAATGAGTTATCTCAATTTTCAATTTTCATAATTAATTTCATATGTGTAAATTGACTTCTTGATTGTTTGAGGTGGTTTATGATGTGGGTGTGTAATAAATAATAATTTATTATGTGGCATTTGACGTAAGAGGGTAGGTTTTACTGACAGTTGTATATCATCAAATAAAACAGAAACATATATTGGTAGAAATATATCTTAAGCCTTCAAACGTTCAAATTGAGATTGTCCTTTCAACACTATTACCAATTTACACTGTGAAAAAGATTAGATAAGGACAAGAGCCTCTGGCGAGTATATAATGAACGCAAAAATTTCAAATTTATTTGGAAAAATATATATTGCTGTATATTTTAATAAAAAATATAATATTTTCTGAAACTTTTGGAATAAGATCGCCTGAGGGTTAAAAATATTTCTCACATTTGTATCAGTTTTATTGCCAAAGACACATACATATATCTAAAATGTAAGGATTTTGAGAAATTCTAATACGAATAAGCAAAAGCCGAAAGATGAGTCATTATTTATAATTATTGGTAAGAAGATTAACTATCCAATCCAACTTTGTTTGGAAAACGTGAACAACTTCCCAAATTAGCGAAATTTCGAAGTTACGCCTATATGGAGGCTACCCTAAAAAGTGGTCCAATATTGTACATTTTTGTAGGAAGTTTTGCTATACAATGATCCAATCCACAATACCAAATTACATAAAATTCGGTTCCATAATATGGATGATATACCAAAACTTTAAGCGATATATATATAACATTTTACGTAAGGTAAGAAGGAATATCGGATGGGGGCGATTATCTGATACCCTACACCATTACATTAAATGAACAGACACTCATAAATCGACTCAGAAAGTGATTATATGAATGTTCTCAAAAGTAACTGTGTGTATATCTTGATTTCTTTCCCCTGTTATAAACATGTGCTCAAAGACATAATAACCTGTACCACAGTGTGGTGAAGGATATAAAAATGCGAAAATCGAAATTAAAAAAGTAAACGCGTAACGTTCGGGCCGAACTTTTTATACCCTCCACCACGTGGGTGCATTCAAAATTCCTTAAGACGCATCCGCATTTTTATACCTTTCACCACTTTGTAACAAGCAAAAGGAAACGAGATAGACTCATGGTTCCTTTTGTGAATATGCATAGAATCATGTCCGTCCCTCTATCCGTCCGTCTGTCCGTCTGTAGATGTTAAATTGTAAACAAAGTACAGGTCGCATTTATGATCCGATTTGGATGAAATTTGGCACAAGTCACTTATTTGCCCCAAGCACGAACCCTATTGAAATTGAAGATTTAATTGAAAATCCGGTCAGATTTAGATAGACAGATATAGCTCCCATATAAATTTTCATCCGATTTAAGATAAATGGGACACCAATGTCGCTATATATCTATCTATCGATTTGCACGAAATTTGGCATATGGTACTGGATTATAGCTTTCATATATAGTTTCGTCCGATTTTAAGTAAATGGTGTACCAGAGCCCCTATATATCATTCAATTTGCACGAAATTTGGCATATGGTATTGAATTGAGTCTTGAAAGATGTGTGTTAAGTTCCGAAAAAATCGGGTCAGATTAAGATATATTTTCGTCCGATTTAAGGTAAATGGTGCACCAAAGTCCTATAACGATTTGCATAGTGTACTGAAATGAGTCATGAATGACGTGTGTTAAGTTTCGAGAAAATTGGTTCAGTTTTTGATATAGCTCCCATATATAGTTTCGTCCGATTTTATGTAAATGATGCACAAAAAGTCCCTATATATCTTTCGATTTGCACGAAATTTGGCATAGGGTACTAAATTAGGTCGAGAATGATGTGTGCTAAGTTTCGTGAAAATCTGTTCAGATTTAGTTATAGCTTCCATATATATTTGCGTCCTATTTAGTGTAAATTGAAACCCTTCAAAATAACGAAAATGGCTGTACCCTTAAATGGGGACTATATTTTGTACGTTTCATCTATAGGAAATCTGCTCCCGGTATCCCATAGAGCAATTTTATTTTATTTCTTTGTACATTATAATATTTTTTTATGATACATACATAAGTTTCGGTTGCAGCGACTGCACCCACCGCATACAAATAATCAACAGTTACAGATTTTTTTACAAGATTCTCCCAAATATATTAATTATGTTTCAGGTGTCTACCCGTGTTACCCCTCGATCGCCTAGACATTTTTAATTATTTTAAAATAATCCAAAATTAACAGTCACTGCCCATAATTTCACTACAAAATAAAACACATGTCTCTATACTAATACCAAAAACATGTTGCACTAATTAACTAAATATGTTTATGGTGTTGTGAAGCAAAACATCAGACTACTTTAAATAACACAATACATTACCGAAAACCACACAATTAAATATTAAATCAGGCATTCAAGCATTAAATTCAATAATTATGTTGTTGGAAAAATAAATTTCATTAAAATATGACACCTCTTAAAAGGGTTATTATGCCAGCCAGAGCTTTCAACAAATAGTCGTAGATTATCACGACAAAAGAAAATGGAGAGAACCCCACACACAGACACACACACAAATTAAGAGAATGAACCCCCATCGTATAATTATTATGAAGATATTTTTTTGGTTAATGTTCTTTAAAGCCTTAACGCCTCTTTTTATTTCAATCAACGAGGATATTTATAGACAAAAAACAAACTCCCTCCTGAGAGGGGGCTGTATTCTACATCTCAGCCACACACTCTCGGCCACTAGTTTTACTTTCCTCATCAACTGCAATAATCCGTGGTGCTCTGAGTTTCTCTGTGCTGTGCCTTTTAAACAAGATAAGAGTGAACATCATCTCCAAAGTTATGCATGAGAGTGACTATTTTCCTTTAGTTTCCTTCTTTAACGAAATATTTTCAGAAGGAAAACAATGCTGCTGTGGGTGTTGAACTACGCAAAAAAATTAAAATATTTCAAAAATGTGTTTTTGAAGGTCTCATTGCTTGTGTGTGTGTTTTTTCAGGCCAAAATAAATGAATTCTCTCAGATGGTCTTTGGTCGGGTTTCTTTGTTTTTGCCATGGTTAGATGGTGTCTTGTGCTCTTGTACTGACAGTTATGATGTTAAACGGCAATGCGGTTCCATAGAAGAGGAATCTAAAGAATAATAATACATTGCACACACACATACACACACATAAATATATATAAACTACATTTTTTAACAACTTGTTGTTATTGCTGCTGCCATTGTTGTAGGTTGTTTTGTATTCGGGTGTTGCCACTGCTGTTTTAACAACGAAAATTCCCGCGTGTATTGTTTTTGGTTTTAAGCAGTGTTTATTTTTGTTGTTATTCTCGGTTAAATGTAAACATTCCTTCATGTTTTTGCCCCACCCACTCCACTTTTTAGCACACACAATAGCCGCATTGTTTTTCTTCTCTGTAATTTGTACCCTTTTATTCGTGTAAATAAATTGTTTAAGGATGTTTGGTTTTCTTGTTAATTAAATTAACACCAGTACACCAACACTAGTATAATTAATTATAACAACAGCAAAAAACACAATAACAACATTCCAAAGAACTCTATGTTGAAAATGCCTCTAGAGAAACAGACATTTCTTAAATTTGAAATTGTTTAGAAATGTTAGCATTTCTATACAGGATTTAAGGAAACAAATACGAATACAGGAAGCTCTTCAGATTTGGAAACGTAGACCACACAGATACCAGTTTTAGGGAAAACAAAGACTGTGGCCTAGAAAATAGATTGATTTAGGTAGAAAATTTGAACTGCGCTTTAAAATTGTTTTAAATTTCACTTTGTTTTTCTCTGTCTTATTAATTCGTGCAAATTTCACATTAATTATAGGTAATATTCTTTATCGAACCGCTAAGGTCCTGCAATTAAAGAAACCTGAGAATTTATGCTCAGATCCGATCTATCATTTGAATAAGTACTGTATGTCCAGTTATAATCCTCTGTAGCAGATATTGACACATACTGAATCAAAAATATCCCGGACAATAGCAACGCAAGACTGTTTTGAGCCACATTGATCATCATGCTTTGTTGTCGATAAAATCGTCAAACTCTCAATTGTGTTCAGTTTTGGGAAGAGGAAGAAACCAGTGGAGCCAATTCCGGTGAACACGGAGGTCGTGGTAAGATACAATTGCAGTCGAAAAAACAGTAAGGAAAGTTCAAAAGTTGTTGAGCATATATTATTTGATATGCTGCAGCACAGTGCGCTGTCCACAATTTTATTTCGTGTATACGTCTAGCGCATGCTTTTGTCTTAAGGGAACCACCCCCATTCTCGATTTTTTATTTTTAAGATTTTTAATGAGCTGGTAAATAAACACCAATGCATGTTAAGGTTTGTAACTTGGCACATACATATATATTTGAAGATTTCAAAAGGAAGAAAAATAATTTACGAAAAATTGTTATTGTTGTTTTTTGTGATCAAAGCAATGTCCTTATTTTTGATGGCGGGCATGATAACTCCTCCTGGAACATCGGAATCCGAAAATTCTAACGGTGTTAGAAAGAGGACATGTCTGGCTCTCGTATGAACTAGGATTATTGACTTCGCACAATTAACAAAATGGAGGAACTTTGATTTTTTTTTAATCGCCTATTTTTGACCACAAACTAAGGAAAGTAGTAAAGTCGGACGGGGCCGACTATATGATACCCTTCACCACTTTGGGTATATTCAACAGATGGAATCCTAGCAGACGTCGCATTTTTGAAGGACCATTAACATGAAATGTAGGGACTTTGTTGCACGAAATTTAACACACATCGTTCTAGACATAATTCAGTACGCTATCCCAAATTTCGTGAAAATCGAATGATGATAAAATCGAAGGAAAATATATATGGGAGCTATATCTAAATCTGAACCGATTTTCACGAAATTTTACACACATCGTTTTAGACTGAATTCAGTACGCTATGCCAAATTTCGTGCAAATCGAAGGATATATAGGGACTTTGGTGCACTATTTACCTAAAATCGGACGAAAATATGTATGCAACCTGTATCTAAATCTGAACCGATTTTCACGAAATTTGATATACATCGTTTTAGACCTAATTCAGTACGCTATGCCAAATTTCGTGCAAATCGAAGGATTTATAGGGACTTTGGTGCACTATTTACCTAAAATCGGACGAAAATATATATGGGAGCTATATCCAAATCTGAACCGTTTTTTCCCAATTTCAATAGGGTTCGTCCTTGGGTCTAATAAGTAAACTGTGCCAAATTTCATCAAAATCGAATCACAAATGCGATCTGTACTTTGTTAACAAAAATACATGGACGAACGGACAAAGACATAATACCCTGTACCACAGTGTGGTGAAGCGTATAAAAATAAGGAAGATCTTCACCGATTGGATATATCCTAGTTCATACGATAGCTATATACTCACAGAGAAACGTCCCAAAATTTGAAATCAATTGGGTTATTAGTTTTTGAGTTATCGTGCCCGCCATTCGCAAAAAACGCTGTTTGGAGAAAAACGCGTTTATAGTTTGAGAAGCCCTCTTGCTGTCACCTTATGCCAACACAATAAATCGGCTATATCTTCAACAATTTTTGAGATTTTCACTTGAAAATTTATAGGGAGATTCTTGCATTAGTGTAGGTTCAAATTAAGTCAAAATAAGAAATTAATTTTTTTGAAACCGAGAATGGGTGGGGTCTCCTTAAACGAACAAATATGGGGAGTTTTGTGCACCATGTACATAAAATCGGAGGAAATTATATATGGGAGTTATCTTAATCACAACAGATTTCAAAAAAAAAAAAAAACAAAAAACTCCATAGACTAAACTGGACTTAATTCAGTACGCTGTGCAAGATTTTGTCTCAATTCGACAATGCTAGGGAGTTTGGTGCACCAGTTAGATAAAAATCGGATGAAACTATATATGGGAACTGTAACTAAATCTGAACCGATTTTAACAAACAAAGAGATCAAACATAACACACATCATTCTAGACTCAATCCTGTATAGGGGCTTTAATGCATAATTTACACAAAATCAGACAATAATTTGTGTGGAAGCTATGTCTAAACCTGAACCGATTTCAACAAAACTTAACACACTTCACTATATATTCAATTTGGTACGCTGTACAAATGTTAGTCTCAATCGGATAATTAGTAGTCATTTTGTTGTACTATAATTGTGTTGTAGTTACGTCTTTTTGTTTCAAAAAATATCGTGGTAAAAAGACGTAACTGACATAAAAGCTTTAAAAACCAAAAAAAAAAAAAAGAATTTTCAAAAAATAAATACAGCTCTGTAGTCCAGTTAAACTTTGAAAAATTTTCCAGCCATACTCCATTTTTATAGATTTTTATAACGCTCCTGTAAAATTAGTAAAAGTGTAGTTACGTTCGTTTGCATTCATGGTGACGATATGGTGTTTGGTGCACAATTTCCATAAAATCGACAAAACTATATATGGGAGCTATATTTAAATCTGAACCAATTTCCACAAAACATCGCATACATCAAAATTTACGTATTTCAGTACGCTGTGCAAAGTAATGTTGATATGTAATTTAAACGTTTTTAATTTTTTTTCTTCAAACAATATAAAGCCTTTTTGAAGTCATTCTCATTATATTATAAAATTAATTTTCAGCTCAATTTTTACAATGTTGTAGAGGAGAATAGACCGTAACATAGGGACCGTAACAGAAGGAATAGACCGTAACATAGGCCTATTTGTTCTTATGTCTTTGATCTTTGAACATGATTTAACGTTAGAAGAAATTTTACAATATGCCAAGTTTGGTTAATTCCTTCGAGTGTAAGTTTTCGCACCAATTAGACAGACATTTATAAAAGGTTTCCAAATTGTCTGAAACGGAATATTCTTAAAGCCATTTGGTTTCGCAAATTTTCCCGCAAAGGATAAGACCCTGTAAGCGTATATAGAGTGCACATTGGTTCATGTTGATAGACTCCCACCATAAGATGGAGTGTATATTAAATTTCTCATTCCGTTTACAACATCTCGATATTTTCTCCTGAGACTTTTTATTTTATATACATTCCTCATCAGAAAAAAATTAAATGTCGATTTAGCCAAGTTCGTCTCTTGAAATCAGCATTATCTTACAATATTTAAGACTGACATAAGCACATACATCGTTACTACTGGCACGTTTTTATGCTCATATAACGGTAACTCCCAAATTTCGATATTTTTGAGATCGTTTTTCAAATAAATTGGTTGTAGTTTTATTTTTTGGGTACAAAATTACTCATTGGTTATAAAATGTATTATCAATATTGGTCCAAGATACGGAGTAGCCCCCATATATCGGTACCGATAAATATTGGCTATTTTCAACACATTTTTTAAAAGAATTGGTAGATCCCATATAACGCTATTTTAATGATCGGCTTTAATTTGATAGTTCTGCTTCTTATTGCTTATCAAATCTTCATACCAAAATTTACCATGGCATAGTTCCCACATAAAAGCGTTGATCGAGTTTATATATTTTGAATGTCCGCCACATGGAATAAGGTATAAAAAGATTGGCCAGCAAGAGTTTGTAACGCCGATCGTCATATCTCAACTAGCTGAGACGATCTAAACATGTGTGTCCGTCCGTCTGTCCATTATAATTTGTAAATACGATGCAGGGCACAATTATGGAACAATCATTACGAAATTTTGCATGTAGGATTATGACCCCAACACTACGAAGTTTTACCCCAGAAATGGAATCTGGCCAGAGTTTAATGCGGGCCAGGCTTTAATGAAAAATTACAAAATTTGTATTCTGGAGTGTGTGTAGTTACACCGAGAAGTTGATAGCATATCTAAGAGGAGTGGTTGACCTTCAAATTGATATCAATTATAATGTGTATGTTCTCGGATGTGGGAGTTATATGTAAGTATTTAAAGGTGCCTATGTGGTATTACTATTACCCCACTGATGGGGAAATGTCACGCTGATCGCTTTGAAATTGTACGTGAAGTTCCGAGGGTAAAATCAAGCAAAACCTAAAATGGCCATATTGATATGTCGTAAATATTCACCTCGGGAAGACAAGATTTGGAAAATATGCCAGGGTTAGAAAATGGAGCTATTGTTAGCTTCTTATTAAACATGACAATATCGAAAATTCTCGTTTGACCTCTTCTAAAATCATTCTTACCGCAAATTAATACAATTTCACCTAGTTTTGTATAAAAACCTATATAGAGCTTCTCCCACCAGCTAGTTTTTTTCTAAAATGCCCAGCTAAATACCGAAATAGCAATTAAAATTAAACAGATGATTCCCAATGCCGTTTATCACATTGCCTGACGAAAAACTAACATTACAAATTGATCAATTATTAAATGAAATTCTGTTTTGGGGGAAATTAGCAATAACTATGACATCGTTATAAAATACCATTTGTAACTGACCAAATTGTAATATCATTTATCAAGATAATTAACAGTGCCAACAATAGCAGCAACATCATCATCAATAGTCTCATTATCAACCATTCACCCAAATACTACTTCTCTCATCAAGCAGAACTGCAGCAGCAATGGCATCATTGTTATCATTAACAGGAATTAGCCAATTTAAATAACAAAATTACAATTGGCCAAAAGCGGCAAAAGAAATATTCAAATTGTAATTTGTTTGTGTATTGCACACATACACATGCACACCCACTGAAAAATAACATTTGTTGAAACAACAAAAACAAACACACAAAACACTCTATTGTCCTTTTTCCCACCAACAAACGAAAGACCACCAACGACAACAAATCAAATCGCAACAAAACACCACAGATGGCTTCATCCGATAATTGCTTTAATAAAAATAGCTGGTCAAAATCATTTGTCGATTTGCATAAATTAGGCTTTTGAAAAAAAACGAAGAAGAAAAAACATTCCAACAACAAAAACAAGATGATAAAAACATTATTATTGTTGTTATCATCATCATCATCAGCCATTTAAATACCATTATCTGGATAGCAGGTGCAAAATTTACATAATTGAATAGCGTCAAACAAATAAAGAGGACGCAACACTGCTTGCTACTTGTTGTGTGTGTGTAATAATACATTATTAATATTAGAGGAGAGGTATTTTCTCGTTGTTGTTGTGTTCTTTCTTGGAATAGCATACTGTGTTTTTGGGTGTATAACATAGCATTAATTTAATAGGATATAAGTTAGAATTAAGAAATGATTTAATTTTGGTTTTTGAAGTATTCTGGTTTAATAAAAATTTTAAAATATGAAACCGATTGAATTATTAGTTTTTGACGCAAAAAATCGGCAATATCTTCAAGTGTTGTTGAGATTTTCACTTCAAAATTTAAAGATACATTCTTGAATTAGTACACGTTCGAATTAAATAGAAAACCAAAATTTAATCAATACCGAGAATGAGAAGTGAATCCATTATACATATGAAATATTTTTCAACGAAATATTACATAGCCCATATATAAAACCAGTAAGGAAAGTAGTAAAGTCGGATGGACCCGACTTATTATACCCTTCACCACTTTGAGTATATTCAACAGATGCATCCTTATAAACGTCGCATTTTTGAAGTACCATTATCATGAAATTCGATAAACTAAAAAATATGTGATCTTTATTTAACTGTGAACCGACTTAAATCAATCATAGACATGTCAAAAGAATATATATTTTAACGATTAAGGTTATACTAACTTCAGTACGTTTAGTGCATGTCGGCCATATTTTTGGTTTCTTGATGGGTCATTTACTTAATATCAGACGAAAATAGATATGGGAGCTATATCCAAACCTGAACCGATTTCAACGAAACATGTCACATTTTAGGCTATACTAACTTCAGTATGATGTTCAATATTTTGTGCCTATTGGCCATATTTTGGGTCCTTGGTTCATTATTAATTTAAAATCGCACGAAAATATATAAGGAACTATATATAAATCAGAACCGATATCAACGAAACTTTTCACACGTTAGGTTATACTAACTCCAATATGTTGTGCAAAATTGTGTGTTACTCGGCTTAAAATCGAATGAAACTATATATGGAAGCTATATCTAAATCTAAGCCGATTTCAACAAAACTTGACACACGTTATCTTATGAGGCTTTGATGTACCATTTACTAAAAATCGGACGAAACTATTTTTGGGAGCTTTATCTAAATATGAACCGATTTTAGCCAAACAAATGAGCTGTGCTAATTTTCATCCAATT
>NW_026889321.1:0-12822 GCF_032173495.1 Musca vetustissima
ATTAAGTTGTTTAAATCTTCCGGCATTGGCCGCTCGAAAAAAAGGAGAAAAAGAAACACCAAATCCTAGTTCTCGTCACAAATCTATTATCAAAATTTCTTTAAACTTATTTCAGCACGGATATGACTCTTTAAATTTGGATGCCACACTCTATTTTTTTGTTTAACTTAATCTAACATTTCATATTTCTTACATTTGTTAATTTCGCACAAATATGATTTTTGTAAATTTAGATGTCACACTTTATTTTTTGTTTTACCTTACTCTAACATTTCTTTCTTCTTACTTTGTTATTTTTGTTAAACGTATTCTAGCACAAATATGATTTTTTGTAAATTAGATTTCACACTTTCACTTTCTGTGTTATTCCTTATTTTGTTTAATTTTATTTTAACATTTCTTCTTTTTTACTTTTGTTAAATTTATAATAACTTACTAATAATAATTTGATCATTTTCCTTATATCCCGGTAGTCCGCTAGTTCTTACGTAACATCCTTTTCGTACTCCTACTCAGGAACGGTTCTCGTACCGGCAGTTGGGATGTTTTAATCCTTTAACGTTGGGCGCCAGTTAATGTTAGAAGTTAAAGTTTATTTCACACTGCTATGGTGTTTCTTTATTTTGTTACTAACATTTATGTTGCGGTGCTATGCACCTCTCTTTGTTGGATTTACAATTATGATTAACTTCAACTTAAAACTAATATTATACTGCAGCCTGGTCGTGCTCGTTATTACGCTGAGTCATCACTTGCGGTGCGCTGGTATTAGTGCGCGTGTTTGTGGCGGATGACTGCCCTGGTGTCATATTCCTGTTGATTTGTCGGACTGCTTGCGCAGCATAATGATGGGAATGTTTACTAGTTGGTTTGCATATTTAGTTTGATGTTTATTAGGGTGAGCCGTTAACTTGTATTCCTAAATTAGTAACTAATATCCCACATAATTGTTCAATAGTAAATGCAGATCACATTAATAATTTAGAGGAAATAGAACCTGGATTAATTTTGATAAATAACATAAAAGAAAATATTGTCATAAATGGAAACGAAAAAAATGTAACAGGAACTTATTTAATAAGATTTAGTAATTCTACAATTAGGATAGGCAACAAAAATTTCACCGTCGAAGAAGCTGATTACTCCAAACCGTTGCCTGCGCTACTAAAACACTCAGCTAGAAACAACTACACCGAAGAAATACTATCTCTACAACTACTAAAAACGTTGCACGTGAAAAGTAATAAAAGAATCGAGCGTCTAAATACTGAATTCAAGACCAGTTTATGTTTTAACATCAGTCTCATATTAGCATTGGTCATCCTCCTGATGGCAGTAAAAATGAGGCAAAGGCGCAAAACTAGTATGAAAATTATAAAAATGACCCCACATGAAGGAATGTCTAGACCTCAAATAGAAATGACTGTGTCAGAAAGCCAATTGGCAGCCGGCACAACAGAATCTGTTATCAAAACAAAACAACTAGCAAACCACAATATTAACTTGAATCAACGCGGCAGTCTTTATAATCTGCCATATTTCTAAACACATCAATCGAGACGCTTGATAATTCGAGAGGGAGGAGTTAACGGCTCACCCTAATAAACATCAAACTAAATATGCAAACCAACTAGTAAACATTCCCATCATTATGCTGCGCAAGCAGTCCGACAAATCAACAGGAATATGACACCAGGGCAGTCATCCGCCACAAACACGCGCACTAATACCAGCGCACCGCAAGTGATGACTCAGCGTAATAACGAGCACGACCAGGCTGCAGTATAATATTAGTTTTAAGTTGAAGTTAATCATAATTGTAAATCCAACAAAGAGAGGTGCATAGCACCGCAACATAAATGTTAGTAACAAAATAAAGAAACACCATAGCAGTGTGAAATAAACTTTAACTTCTAACATTAACTTATATATATATATATATATAATCGTTTGGTCCGGACTGTATGGCGGATGCATTAAAACTTCCCAACCAAGCTCCCGAAGTTTGTGGCGAGTCACTGTAGATGTGTGTGGCCTAGCGTTGTCCTGGTGAAACACGACATCTCTCCTGTTGGTCAATTCTGGCTGTTTCTGGTCAATAGCTATCTTCAAGCGGTCCAGTTGTTGACAGTAGAGATCTTTGACCATGATCGTTTTCGCACAGGGTTATCGTATGTGATCTATTTCTCATCTCCAGTCACCATACTTTAAGAAATGGGTCTATATCATTTCGTTTGACCAAGGTTTCGCAGATGAAAATTCGATCCATCCTATTTTTTTCTGTTAATTTATTTGGCACCTAAACATCGAGCTCCTTTTTTAATATAGCTTTGGGCAAATGGTATAAATCAGTTTTATGGTCGATTTTTAGCTAGTGGACGATGTTACGACTGCTAACATGACGGTCAACTTCGATCATTTCTCTGATTTTATCTACATTTTCGACGACAGGCCTATTTTTTTCTATTCCCCAAACCTAACCTTTCGAGGTTTTGCATACGCCTTTTATACCACCTTATGGTGGAGGGTATAGAAAGAAGCAGGGAGTATGAGGCTGAAAAAAACACCAATCAAATCCATCAAAACGTGTACATTAAAGAAAGCACTTCGAAGAAAATGCTCGCTGTTTCTTCTGTAAAATATTCCGACTTTTTCGTTCGAACAACGAATGCTATCAATTTTAAGTGGGCACCTAAAGTTTTTTTTGTGCCTGACGTTTTCAGAGGAATTCGAACAACTGGCAACAGAAGACAAATCATAGTGCACAATGATATAACGAGCTTCCACACATCGGATGCATGAACAGCTTTTTGACCGGCCAAAAGTTATAGATGCTTGTTTTGTTCTGGAACAGAACTAACATATTTGTAAGCTCCCCAATAACACCTTCTACGATTTTGTTAGTTTCTGACCTGTCTCATTTTCACCAAAAATGCGACAATTCCGCCCATTGTCGAAGCCATTAAGACGGAAATGAATCTCATGTGTCACAATGAGAAAGCGGTGGTTTGGAAAATAAATAAAAAAACAAATATTTATATTCGATCCAAAATATATTTGTACATTACTGTCATTACGTTTTTTAAATATATTTTGAGTTTTTATCCTATTCTGGCTGGTATTTCGCGATTAAAATGTTGACAGCTAGAGAAGACTAAGCATTTAATTCGCCACCTGGTAGACCTTATTTAATGGCCTATTAAATAATGTCTACGAGGTGGCGACCTTATTTAATAAACCATTATAACTTCTACTAGCAAACAATATAGGAAGTGATGCAAATGTGGTATAGGTTGGTAAGGTGGTATAGTCACTTTTTTTGTAAACTGAAAATTTTAGAATAACTGAAACATGTGTTATGGTTTGCTGTTCTTAAAAAAATAAGATAGCAATGATCTGTTTAATTTATTTAACTCACGTTGAGAATCAGTACAAAAATCAAAATTTTTCATGAAATTGACTTTCTTTCGGTTGAAGTTTAAAAATAATTTTTTGTTTTACAGATTTATTTTAATCTTTATTATGAAATCATTAAAATAATCTTTAAGTACTACAAATCAAATAATATGCGGATTGCACCACATATTTACCAATTTAGGAAAACAACTAGACAATTATTCAGTGAACACAAGTGCAGGTAATGTGGTATACCTGGAGTCTGTATGAAAAAATGCCAGCACAAGACAAAATTTCATTACTATTTGAAACATTTGTCCTCTACGAGCGCCTACCATGCATCACAAGGATGAAAAACAAAGGTTATGGGATTTTAACTACTTCTCCGTACAAAAATTAAATATTGCCATATGTAGACATTATTATATAATAAAATTTAAAGTTCCACTCCACGTATCCGTTAAAAAATCTTAAAATTATACTATACCACATTAACATCATGTGGTATACCACATTACCTACACTGTTTTTATACCCTTCACTACTCTGTGGTACAGGGTATTATGTCTTTGTGCATATGTTTGTAACAGGCAAAAGGAAACGAGATAGACATGTGGTTCCTTTTAAGAATATGCATAGCATCACTTTCTGAGTCGATTTATGCATGTCCGTCCGTCCGTCCGTCCGTCTGTCTGTCGATGTAAAATTGTAAACAAAGTACAGGTCGCATTTATAATCCGAATTGGATGAAATTTAGCCTAGGTCCCTTATTTGGCCCAAGGACGAACCCTATTGAAATTGGGAAAAATCGGTTCAGATTTAGATATAGCTCCCATATATATATTTAACCGATTTAATGTAAACGGTCCCTATATATCTTTCGATTTGCACGAAATTTGGTACAGCCTAATCATTTAGGTCTAGAATGATGTCTGCCAAGTTTCGTAAAAATCGGTTCAGATTTAGATATAGCTCCCATATATATATTTAACCGATTTAATGTAAACGGACTCTATATATCTTTCGATTTGCACGAAATTTGGTACAGCCTAATCGTTTAGGTCTAGAATGATGTCTGCCAAGTTTCGTAAAAATCGGTCCAGATTTAGATATAGCTCCCATATATAGTTTCGTCCGATTTCATGTAAATGGTGCCCCAAAGTCCCTATATATCTTTTGATTTGCACGAAATTTGGCATAACGTACTGAATTCAGCCTAGAGTGATGTCTGCCAAGTTTCGAGAAAATCGGTCCAGATTTAGATATAGCTCTCATATATAGTTTCGTCCGATTTCATGCAAGTGGTGCCCCAAAGTCCCTATATGTCTTTCGATTTGCCCGAAATTTGGCATAACGTACTGAATTGAGCCTAGAATGATGTCTGCCCAGTTTCGAGAAAATCGGTCCAGATTAAGATATAGCTCCCATACACAGTTTCGTCCGATTTCATGTAAATGGTGCCCCAAATTCCCTATATATCTTTCGATTTGCACGAAATTTCGTACAGCCTAAACATTTAGGTCTAGAATGATGTCTGCCAAGTTTCGAGAAAATCGGTTCAGATTTAGATATAGCTCCCATATATAGGTTCGTCCGATTTAAGGTAAATTGGGCAACAAAGTCTCTCTACATCCTTCGATTTGCATGAAATTTGACATAGAGTACTGAATTAGGTGCAGAACGAATGGTGCCAAGTTTCGAGAAAATCGGTTCAGATTTAGACATAGCTCCCACACATATGTTCGTCCGATTTAAGGTAAATGGGGCACCAAATTCCCTCTACATTCTTCGATTTGCATGAAATTTGGCACAAAGTACTGAATTAGGTCCAGAACGATGTGTGCCAAGTTTTGAGAAAATCGGTTCAGATTTAGATATAGCTCCCATATATAGTTTCGTCCGATTTAAAGTACATGGTGCACCAAAGTCCCTATATATCATTCGATTTGCTCGAAATTCGGCATAGAGTACTGAATTAGGTCCAGAATGATGTGTGCCAAGTTTCGTGAAAATCGGTTCAGATTTAGATATAGCTCCCATATATATTTTCCTCCAATTTTAGGTAAATAGTGCACCAAAGTCCCTATATATCCTTGGATTTGCACGAAATTTAGAAAGATGTGTGTAAAATTTCGTGAAAATCGTTTAAGATTTAGATATAGCTCCCATATATATTTCCATCCGAATTTAGGTAAATAGTGCACCAAAGCCGATGCGTGTTGAATTTCATGAAAATCGGTTCGGATTTAGATAATGCTCCCACATATATTTTCGTCGGATTTTAGGTAAATAGTGCACCAAACCCCCTATATATCCATCGATTTGCACGAAATTTGGCATAGCGTACTGAATTAAGTCTAGAGCGATGCGTGTTAAATTTCATGCAAATCGGTTCAGATTTAAATATAGCTCCCCCATATATTTTCGGCCGACTTAATTAAATGGTATAACAAAGTCCTTATATATCATTCTTTATCAAAGTCCCTAAAATTTGGAAAGTTTTGGTGTAATCGGCTTAAATTTGGATAGAGCTACCATATATATTATCTCCCGATTTTTAGTAAATGATGCACCAAGATCTTAAAATGTTTCTGATATGCACAAAACATACTGAAATTAGTATAACATAACTTGGGACAAGTTCCGATGAAATCGGTTTAGATTTTGATATAGCTTTTATGTATATTTCCGTCCTATTTTAAAATAAGTAATTTAGTATATGTTGCAAAAATTTAGTATAGGTTGCAGAATGGCATGTTTATGGATCCAATTTCATTTTACTGGTCCTTCAAAAATGCGACAACTCTTAGGATTCATCGGTTGAATATACCCAAAGTGGTGAAGGGTATCATATAGTCGGCCCCGTCCGACTTTACTACTTTCCTTACTGGTTTTAAATCACTTTTAATGGAATTTTAAATATTTTGTCAAATATCTCTTAAATTGTTAGCATAACATTATTTTCAAATTGATACATGGAAAGACAACACATGTAGCTTGTTAAGTGTAAAATTTCAATTTAATCGGATAAAAAATAAAAATTTGGCAATCAAAAAACAAATGGGTATACCACAGAAATCCCCTGCACCTGTGCATAACTCTATCTACCATCTGTGTATATCGTCTAGAGAAAACAGAATTTCTAAACAAACCCCTCTATAATTCCCAAAACATCTTTATTATTTATTTTAAATAGAGAATTGGCACGCCAACAATGACGACGATGACGATGATGACGAAACCAAGAACCAAACAATAGCAAACATTGTGTGTATTCTAATCCCTTAAAACAAGTTTCACGAGAACGGAATACAAAAACAAAAAAACGTTGTAATTTGCAAAACTTGTAAAATTTTTGATTTTCATTTTGTTTATCTAACGTAAAATCCGAGACGACTACTAGTTCTCATCAATGATTAAAATACCAGAAACGTGAAACCCATAATAACTGAATCAAACTCCAAGCATTATTAGGTCTTTGACTCTGACGTCGATTTGTGTCACAATTTTGTCAACGAGTTTTTTTGATCTATTTTTAAAACAAAAACTAAGTCAATAAAGATAAATAGAAATTGGAGACGACTAGACAAAGAACACTACACAGCCATATTTAAGCTGAAGTTTAGAGGGTGTTAATAATGTTTAAATGTATTGTACGATATTAAAATATTTTTTTGGATGGCGAGCCCCCTGCTGTTATTAAATTAAAATTATACCCCGAATTAGTAAATATTGGTTTGAGTAATATAATAAATTATATTGAGATTGTTGGCATGACCATAATGGTGTTAAAAGGGCGTTTCAGATTTATTAGTGGTAACTATTGATGTTCGAAAAAAACACAACGAACGCATGGTTTGCGCTAGGCGATGCTTAGTATTGTCTACGCCAGAAATGTATACAGTAGCCAAAACAGACATATAATACCGTAACAACATAGTTGCATGAAATTATACAAAATCAATAGAACATTCACCAGTGGCGCCCTCATACTTTAACTATTTATTCAAATAATTTCCAATTAATCCGGCTAAAATCGCTGACACTAATTTGCATCTATTTCGTGCTTTTACCATTTACAACAGTAATAATAAAAACATGATTGAATAACGATAAAAAATGTATATTCGTAACATCTCAATTAGGTAACCAAATCTAAAAACTTATTGATTCCCCTTCAAATTAGTAATGAAATACAGTGGAACCTTGCAAAAAGCGGAATTCTATGGTAGGGGTGCTTTAAAAGTTCATTTGCAAAACATCATGTGCATTCTCTATAGGAAATTTTATCAAAAACAAATTTTTCATTTGAGTTTATGACCCGGCTTAAATATAAAATAGAAATGTATCTATCACACAAAATTGGAAGGTAGAGAACGATGTTCAGTCGATCTCTTGGTTCGTCTTCATTATTCCACTACAAATATAAACACAAAAAATCGATCATGATTTAGATCAAATCATTTATATGTTCATATAAAATGTATTTTCCTATAAAAATGTATTACCTCGTACTAATTAAAGCTTGCCACGAGACGATGTGTAATATTTATAATTACAATCCCTAATTAAGATATTTCCCATATTCCTGATGAATGTTCATTTGAATTGTGAGGGCGTATTCGATAGTTTACTTCCGTTTGGAAAATGAATATGTTAATCATCCAGCAAACGATTGTGTTCAACAATTATTACATCAAGCCAGTAGAAAAATGAAAAATGGTGCTTTGCACCTCATTTGTTCATCATGATATTTCATTTCGATTAATAATTGATTAACAATTTAATAATAGTTGCATTAAAGGCCAGCAAAACGAAAAAAAATCACTAATGTTATTGTAGACTATATAATACACTGAGACAGGGACGTACGCAGGGGGGCGGCCCGGGGGGCCCGGGCCCCCCCCGAAATGAAATTTTTTCACAGTAAATTTATGTCTGCAACAGCGAATTTTTTCATTTTGTACTACCGGGCCCCCCCCGAAATGAAATCCTGTGTACGTTGCTGCACTGAGAGATATTTTTGGTAGAGAATATTGAGAGAAATTTTGGCCAACTTCGATTCATATTTTTATACCCTACAGAACTATGTTGTCAGGGTATTATAGCTTTGTGCAGCCGCAAGAGTTTGTAACGCCTCGATATATTGGTCATAGACCCACCTTTAAGTATACCGATCGTCATATCTCGACTGAGTCGATCTAGACATGTGTGTCCGTCCGTCTGTCTGTTCATTATAATTCGTAAACACGATACAGGCCATAGTTATGGACATATCTTCACGAAATTTTGCATGTAGAATGGGTTCTGGCCAATGAATACACCTATTGTTTTTGGTAAAGATCGGTTAATATTTAGGGGATGAAATGGATCAAAAAACTTTATTTTTGTCTGATTTTCTGGTCGCTCCAGAGGCCGCAATTATGGCCCAAATATCGCAAATATTTACATGGAGAAGGGGATCGGGCCAAAGAATAAGCATGTCTGTTTTGATAAAGATCGGTCCATATTTAACGGGTCAAATGGACCCTGACTTTTGTGTGAATATGAAGTTGGTAGCATGTCCAATAGGAGAGGTTGACCTTTAAATGGATACCAATTATATTGTCGTATGAACTCGGATGTGGGAGTTACACTTAAAAATTTACAGGTGCTTCAGATATTATTTAATAACCCATTACTACACTAGAGGGCGGAAATATAGCGCTGATCGCTTTGAAATTTTCCATGAGAATCCAGGTATGGTCAAGGACAACGTCTTTAATTTTCGGTGATGATTAGATAATACTATTGCGGTGAAGTGAAAACTTAATTTGTTGTGTCTTTTCGAGTCGATCTATAGGCCACAATTGAAAGCCGAACATCACAACACAACCCGCGGTGAATGGAATCTATATAATCAATTAGAAGGGCTGTACTTAATATTAGTATATCTGTTGACCTCTATTCGGTCAAGAGGATGAAAATATCGCGAAATATTGTAAAAGCTTAGAATATAGAACCACAAAAAGTTAGATTTTCAAAACCCAAAATATCAAATTAAACATGCTTTCGTTGAAAATGTAACCCAACATTCTCATACCGAATAATGGGATAATCCGTTTAAAGGGCTACCTTTAAAATATTACCAATATTGATAATTGTTAGTAGAAAGATTTAATAGGAATTCAAGAATACGAAGTACGATATCACAGCGACTTTGGTTGAGAAATACTAATAAGACCTTGAATTTGGACAATTTGGCGAAAACACGCTGCACCACCAGCACAACGTCCAACATTTTTTTCGGTACTACCTGGAGTTTTTTTTTTTTTTTTTTTTGAGTTTTTCGAATTTTTCAGAAGAACTCAGCCAAAAAATTGTGATGTACAACACAGAATTTACGGTCCTAGTTGTTCAAGCGGAACAGTCGCCATATGACTATTTTTCAAAGTACAACTTTCGTTGAATATGACTCGCGTTCGAATACTCAAAAGGCCGATACGCATACTATATCCATCATCCGTCACCTGGGGCGATTTTATAAATTTCAAACATTTTCGAGCATATTCTTGACCGATTGTCAAAAACAAACTTTATATTTGGTGCCCATGCCCCAATATGCCTTTATCACATGGTATATCACATGGCATGATCTTATTTCTGAAAAAGTTCGAAAGAAAGGATAGAAATATCTCCAGAAGTCTAATAGAAAAACGTCTATCTATGGTAGGTTTTTTATCCATAGAAAACCGGTAGAAAGTTCTTCCAAGATTTAAGGTTACACTGACTTGATTAATCCACTAATACCACTACCACCATAATTATCTAAACCTCTTCGACAACTGCCTTGTCCACCAGATCAAGTCCGTGTACCATAATATCCACACCAGCAACGTACACAGGATTTCATTTCGGGGGGGGCCCGGTAGTACAAAATGAAAAAATCGCTGTTGCGAACATAAATTTACTGTGAACAATTTTAATTTCGGGGGGGCCCGGGCCCCCCGGGCCGCACCCCTGCGTACGTCCCTGATCCACACCATAATCACAGCGGCCAGTCTTCCTGGACTTCCTCGGATATACCAGCAGCTCTCTAACCATACCACTCTTAACATTAATCCGACATAGTGCACTACCAGCACCCGATACTGTCAGTCTACCATCACGACATTCAGTGAGCCTGGTGTTATTATAAGTCAACCATCAAACTCCATAACCTTCCAGGACTTCTTGGAAGTCGCATCTGTCACTAGCTACCAACCAACTGGACACATAAAAAACAGTGGTAAACTGAACCACCGTTTGCGTCTCCAGGTCTACCCTGTGCACTACCATAGCCGCCTAAAACATGATCATCCGGTTTAACAGACACTAAACTAGAATTTCGGAATCGCATATGGATCTCAAAATTAAGAATTTTAAGTAACAACCGGATTCCACTACAAAAGTCTAGCAGGTTGACTAGAACCCTGTTGATTTCCTGTCAATAGAGGTTTCTTAATGGGGTTTTGACACGGGTAAAATTGTGAAAATACCATTAAAACGGGTCCCACATTCAGACTTGAATTAGGCTTGGTAAAGATAACAGGTTGTATAACGTTTGTTTCAAACCCGATAGTCCGTTCACATAATTTTTTGCACAATTTTGTTGGGTGGACCGATATTCCCTACCTTCGATGTGTGGAAGAAATATTACCATGTGCAAAGTTTGGATGTAATCGTTTACTCCCTTCGAGATTTATCGTGCGCACCGGACGGACGAATATTTGTTAATCGACTCCAAATTGTATGAAACGGATTTGGTCCAAAGATAATGGGTTCTAAAATCCGCGGCTAATGAGGGTATATATTTTGTTACGGCACATTTTTGCCGTACCAAAGTGAATATACTTTATTAGCCGTAAGGCTCAGGGTATAAAAGTGTATATACCCTCATTAGCTAAAAGGCTTAGGGTATAAATACATTCATAGATATAATTCAAGATAGGATATAAATCAAGATATGAAGCAATCTCTCCATTTTTTCATATCCAATAGGAATTTTCAGCCTCCAAATCTTATCGCGCAGTGTTATCGAATCTTAATGCTATTATAGGTGGAATAATTTTTATGGATCCAAAATAAGAATCAATTGGTTATATAGGGTCAATTATCAGTAATAGTAATCTTAAATATAAAAAAAACTATAGCTCCTTGCAATGTACTATAGTATTGACCCAAGTTTCGGAGTATCTCCGAAACTTGGGTCAATACTGATAATTTTTAAAATGAAGATTTTCTACTCTGGGAGAACCGAAAATATCAGCCAATTCGAATCGGAATTTATAGGGTCCCATAAAAATTGGGCCATTTTGGATAATTTTTGTTACGAAGATTTGATAGCCAATTCGGTTACAAAACGTGGTCAAAATTCCTAAATGTCGAATATTTAGGAGGTATTGTTGTAAGGCAGTTATACTTTATAATGTATCCGATGAATACATCCCATGGATAAAATCCATCTAGCCAAAAAACTCATTACTGCATTTTTGATCGAATTAAAACAATGATTAATCACCCAATTAACTGATCAATTACCAAGGTTCCGCCCGGATTTTCATTGCCACATAATTGATTTATAAATCTCTCCGTTTTAAATAAAACTATGAATATTGCACGCAATTGTGGATAGTGGAAAACACATATTAATTTCAATATTCCCAGTGACCCGGACGTCATCGCTGCAATTGTCACGAGCGATTGATCGGTTGACCTATTGAAATGATTCAACTTCTCATATTTACATCTCTCAAAAAAATTCTCAATGTTTTTGGAGAAAAGTAGAATCGAAGTTGAAGTGATGCCGGCATTTGAAGATGTTGTGGTTTTTTGTTGTTGTAATTTTTATTATTTTTATTCAACAATGACGTTGATAGTCGTATTCAATGGGAATCGTGTTAAAACAAACCGAACTTCTATTTGAAAACAAAATATTATTTTGTTAAGGGTTTTCCCACATTTCTATGCAAAAACAACAAAAACGAAGCCAAATACCTCAAGCAGAGGTGTAAAGGTGGAGTCCAGATAATTGTTGTTTTTGTCTTTGTAATCTTGTCTCTAGTTATGAAGTGAGAATAGAGATGGTATCGAGCCAACAGCTCATCTAACCAATTCTGAGACAGGGGTAATTATCATGAATTGAATATTAAAAACCGAAACTTGTCTCTGACTATAAATTGACTTGATAGGTTACTGGCCTATTGCAATTGCATTTCGAACATGGCGCGAACGAATACCAATCGTCGTGCTCTAAGCACAAAATATAAAACTTGGATAAAAACTGCAACAATTCTGATGGTCATAGGATCTAGTCAAATAGGTAAGTTGAGGAGAATGATGGACAGAAAGGGAGTTAAAATTTTTTTTCGACTTCAGTTTCCGCTGGTGTTTATGGTGGCGGTGGTG
>NW_026889322.1:0-12574 GCF_032173495.1 Musca vetustissima
AATACAATCCTTCCCACTCATTCTATTTTCACTCCAAATTTGGGGACAATTTTTTAAAAGCATGGCATCCATCCACAATTCATCCTCGAACTTTTGAGCAAATAATGCTATTTTCTTCAGCAGTGATGAATATTCTCTGTGACGAGAAATTTCTAAAATAATCTTTAAATTTCATTGTTTTATTTTGTTTATATCCCTTAATTATATAAAATAAGTTATTGGATAGAATGTTTTTTAATACTCTGTCAACAATTTAAACTTACCATCTATAACTGTTAAAATATTCGGAACCTTATTTCGATTATCTTTCCAGCTTTAGTTTCAACGCCCTCGAATTTGTTTATTACAGCGGCTTCTCTAGTTATAATTTCCTGTGTTTCACTTATTTAGAGGCCGTCAAATTCTTGTGAACTACTAAAACAATACTTCCGCGTATTTCGTGATTTATATAGACCAATCAAAGCATTTGTGAAGGAACCATTGCACATATATTACTAATATTTTATTATAAGACGGATAAATATAAGAGTCACATTCCTTGCTTTCACCCGGAATAGAACTGTAATTCCTCTTCGAAAAATAGTTTTTTTTTTAATGCTAGTGCATTCCCGTCTGTTATTGAAATAGACGTTTTTACATCTTCGCCATATTTCTTCCAAATCTTGAATGGTATTTTATGGATTTTCATGAAATGATTTCCATGAAACCATGCCAAACAGGGATGACCTTCTTTTCTAGTCGATATTGATTATGCTTCAACTAAGATATTTATTGGGTGATGTTCTCACAGTTTCTCTAAATACTAAAGTTTTAGTCGCCAAGGTTGTGATGTGTTTTTCATCTGCTGTGTTTGCGCACTTTGAAGAAGAGCTTTCTAAATGAATTGATTTTTCCGTCACAGTTTATAAACTAAACCAGTCAGAGAATCTAATTTGTAAACATAAAAACATTTAGAAGAGCTTTCTAAGTGAATTGATTTTTCCGTCACAGTTTATAAACTAAACCAGTCAGAGAATCTAATTTGTAAACATAAAACTTTCTTGAGCACTTTTTTCCACTTTTTACACAAATTAAGCGTATTTTTTCTAATAAATAGTTGTAGTACTCCTTTAATATTTCATCGGTTCACATTTTCCTATAAAATAATTTATTGGAATATTAATGTGTACTCTCTTCATATGGATCAAAATAAAGTTCACAAGCAACTGAATTATGTAATCGGTTGAGAAATGATTAGTCAAAAATCGCAAATCGCCTATTTGGTTTTTAATATTTAGCTAAAAACATACAAAATGTGTTAACCTTACATAAACTTTTTACCGTTGCAACACCTCGAAATATTCACTGAAATCACGATAGAGATCGCAACATTAATGGTAGAGTTGTGAAATTTTACATATACGTTGTCGTTCAACTTTCTTATTGCTATTTCCTTTTATTTCGGTTACATAATTTGCGTTTATAAATTCGCTATTTTTCGATTTTTTTATTTCAACCGTTTTTCAGTTTTCCATCGATGGGAGGTATAACTTTTCTTTAGTTATATGATCGCTGGCACCCGAGTCTAATTTAAATGTGATTATGGAATCACTTACTTTCTAACTTGAAATTCTCTCTTTTGTTAACCATGAAGGAAACTGATTTAAACTTTGCCGATGTTTCCTCTCCTTGTAAATAACCTTTAGCTTGATGACCGAATTGTTTGCATTTATAGTACTTTCCGTTGAACATCTTATTTCTCTTTATGAACTTTTGTCTTGAAATGCGGTCTTGAAATAACGGGATTTGTTTAAAACGTATTCCAATTCTTCAACGAATAATATCCGATAACTTTATATCCTGATGAATTCCTTAAACACTGTGCTGGGCTTGTGTATATTTGATGTACAGAATAGTCAAGACATGATGATTTGCACGCTCGCTATACAACCACTACCCCATTCTATTCATCCGGATCATTTGTGAGATTGAAAGTAGCAGTGATTGAGTCTGACTGGATAGTTGCTGTGTGAGCTGGATAGACCAAAAAGGCAAAACAAATCAGTAAGAGTATTTATGTTGAGCCCTATTATTTCTCAATTTCATAACCCCCACCATTTCAATTGCCCAACCAAACACAACCACCATCACCACTCTACTGTTCTTTTTTGCCAACCAACAACAATGCCATCCATCCATACACATTAATCGTTTCTTTTATACCATTCAGCCATCCGTGCCAGCCAGCCTGCATTCATACCACCAAAGCAATACGTGGGTATGCTCGATTCCCATCCAACCAACAAATACTATGCCCCCTCATCACCACCTCAAACACAAAACACATTATGACTCGCTCTTATCCAGCCGTAGCGCAGGCAAAACACACAAAAAAGAAACCCCCCTTCGACACATGCCAACCAAACAGCCAGCTCCCCAACGCAACACAACACACAGCAAACACAACCAGTCAGCAACTGAAGAGGTTCTGTATACGTGCTTGTTGTTTTTGTACTGCCAGGCGAACGAGGAGCCAGCAATCAATAGTGAACTACAAACCGAAGCCGAAAAATGCAACAGCAGACAGCCAATAAGAGCATTCATCCAACTGTAACAATGCGAACACGGCCCGCCGATGCTGGGCGCCTGGTATACGAATTGTACCATTCGACCAACACAAAATTTTCGAAATTCATTTCTTTGTTGGGCCACAGAGTCAGCGGCCAAACGACCAATCGACTATGACTGTAGCATATTTTGTTGTTATTTTCCGATGATTGTAGTGTGCTGGTTCCGCAATAACAAGCGCCCGTACGCTACTCGTCGCCGGCAAGTCAGCAACGAGTTATCATCGAGTTGGCTGGCTGGTTGAAGGCAGCTCGAACGGCGGCGAACAGGCATACGGTTCCATCCACAATCCAATCATGAATACAACCAACCACAAAAGACCATTGCGAGCGATAGTAACAGGCGTTAAGTACGACTGCAGTTGAGCAGAAGGCTGATGTGTTCGTCACAATGCGAGCACAAAAAAAAACAAAAAAAGAAAAACGAACAACACAGCCAATGTGTTTTGTTATTGGTTTTATTTTGTTTCAGCTTGAGGTCGTAGTCGTAGTATTTTGAATGGTTGTGAAGATGGGTTGAGGGGTGTGTGTTGTGCAATATGAATGTGCTTTTTAATAGGGTTGCCCAGGTGTCGGAATATTTCAATATTATTGGTGAGTTCTTTTCAAATTTATGAAGGAAAAATCGAAAACAATCCTATTTATAGGTTTTAGAGCAGAACATATATTTACGGATATTAATTTTTAAACGCTATTAACACACTAATTATTGATTTGATAATATCATGCGAACGGAGTATCCGTTTTGAACCAAACTGCGCAACCAAATATTTTAATTCAGCCTATATAAAAGGTCGTTTACATTGAACCGGATTTCGTTAACCCAGTGGGTTTAAATTGTCAATTCCATTGTTTATATTTCAAACAAATCCGCATGAAGTAGGTTAAACCAATCGAATTATAGTACGTTTACATTTAACCGGATTTCGTTAACCCAGTGGGTTTCAATTGTCAATTCCTTTGAATGTGTGTCAAATAAATCCTCATAAAGTAGGTTAACCCGGTAAAAAGTTCTAATGTATATGCCGTTTTAGATTCCAAGCCTTGCACATCGTAATTTTAACAAACCTAGTTCAAGTCTTATAATGGCCCTAACGGTCATTTCTTCTGCTACAGTACGTTTACATTTAACCGGATTTCGTTAACCCAGTGGGTTTCAATTGTCAATTCCTTTGCATATATGTCAAATAAATCCTCACAAAGTAGGTTATCCCGGTAAAAAGTTCTAATGAGTATGCCGTTCTACCTCTCTTAAGAAAACTTCCAGGTCTTGTAAAACGAATTTCGAATTGGTTTTAAAAAATCTCGAAGTATTTTTCGGAGACCCCATGAAATACATAAATTCTTGATAAAATATAATAAAAACTGTGAGCGGAGCAGTATAGTCCAACGGGCCGACCATCTAATACCATATACAACTACAACTGCATAAGATAAAAATTTGATATTTTACCCAAAAAAGTTTTGGTTCATTTGATCAGCTACATATATAACGCTCATTATAATGACAGCCATTCTACATAGTTGGTCAGAACGTCTTCGCCATGGAAGGTTTGTGACGTTCGACTTACAATTGTGACCTTTAAAGCGACCTTTAAATGGTAATATAAACAATATCATTACACATATACACCTTTAATTATTTAGGTGTAACTCCCACATCCAGTACATAAATCAATATGATTGGCATCAATTTAAAGGTCAACCCCTCTTCTTGGATATAATATCAACTTCTCGGGTCTATGTCCTTCAGAAGTAATTTATTATATACACCATAGAATACAAATATTTTAATTATTCCCACGAAATATTCATGCTCATTCGTTGGCCAGAATTCTTTCGTAGTGTTAGAGGTAAAAATAAAGTATTTGGTCCACTTCATTCCCTTAAATATGAATAATATGCCAAAAACAATAGGAGTCTTCTGTGGTCAGAACCCGTCCTACATGCAAAATTTCGTCATGATTCCACAAATGGACGGACGGACACACGTACTAAAAGATGTGTCTATATTTCGAGTCGTTACAAACTCTTGGGGCCACACAAACCTATAACATCCAACATAGTTACATATGTATACCAAATTCATTATTCAACTGCTAGATGGCGGAGTTTTCATATTATGGATGACAAAAACCTTATTAGTACAGGGGAATGTCCATGGTCTGCGGCCAAAATGTTTGCGTGCCCAAGGCTTCAATACACCCTCCAGAATATTTTCGCGATAATATTCGACATTAATTCTGATGTCACGGTCGATTAATACGAGCGGAGAACGACTATCGGCTGTTATGGCGGCCCACACCATGGCCGCGTTTGAGTTCTGGTGGCCAACCGAAGGTGCAAATTTTCAGTTGACCTCTTTGGCAAGTAAACACGATCATTTTGTTTGTTTACAAACTGCTGGACAAGGAATGTTTTCTCATCGGAGAAAATCAAATTCGGCAGTTCACCACTTTCGGCCAAGCGAAGCAACTCTTTAGCTCTTTTGAGTTTATTTTCTTTCTGTTGCTGTGTAAACTCTTGCACTTGTTGGTATTTCAATGTCTTTACCCCGAGCTCATTTTTCAATATTTGCCGAATGGAATATTCGGCACTTTGTTTACAATTTAACATAGACAGACGGACGGACATGCATAAATCGACTCAGAAAGTAAGTTTCGGTATTTTGTGGAATTTTGCGCACGATTTTAATTTAGTATGTATTTTAAATTCTAATTAGGTAGGAAATTTTCTTCTCCGAAGGACCTCACATTATTCGGTATTTTGGGGGTTTGACACGTGTTTCAACCAAATTTTATGATCATAATAAATAAAACATTTCATGACATTTTGATATTAAAAATAGACTACCATTTCCGATTCACTCTCGCTCAGCGTACTCGAAACTTTTATATGTGCTATTTATTTATTTCATAAACCCACTGCTCTAATAATGTCCAAAAAATTGAACCTCCGTAAAATATTCCACAATATACATATAAAATATTTACCATGTTTTGTCACTATTGCCCAACTGTTGGCAACCCTAACAAACATTTTTTTTAATTCTAGCTACTTGATAAACAAAACCATCCGCTCCGCCCCACTGCCGTATATTTTTATTCGTTTGCCGAGAACTAAGCAAAATAAACGAAACTGTGTAGCACAATACCAACAACAATCGCAGTGCACAGTAGCAGTGAAACAGTTTCCCTCGCTTTTTAATTTGTCTGTGACTTACTTTCTATGAAATAAATGAAATTAAAATTATCTCTGCTCCATCTTGCTGATTGCCTGATAGAAATATCGGTAAGGCTGTGCAGCCAACGTCGTCACATGTCTTTCGAAACGACTATGAACGAACGACTCGTCTAAAAACACCACCAACCATCACAGTCAGAATAAGAAGGAGTGCGACTACGAACCATTGCCGACGGCATATGTAAATGGATGACTGATGGCTGCTTCGCAGCACACCAACAACTGAACGACTTTGAAGTTTTCGTTGCTGCGTTGTTCCCGTTTGTACATAGACTTTGTTACCCGCTTCCAGAGTCGTCAAGGCCATTTTCTACGACCTCATTCAATGTCATGAATCATTATCTCAATGCCATTTCTCGAATAGAACCTTGAGATGTTGTGCTTGCTGTGTGTTCTCGTTTGCCCTTAAAAAATTGGAGCAAAGCCTTGAGATTGGTTGTTTGAAGGTTTATTTTTCTCCTTCGCTTTTGTCATTGGCAATGAAAAAGGTCGCCGCGGCCATGAGATAAACAGTAGGTCAATGTCTAAGGCCATGACTTAGTTCGTACAGTACAATGACTGTATACGATGATGTTATTGAACACAAGGTTAGATACATACGTTCATATGTACGTGTTTTATCTACAGTTCTAATATACGGAAATTAATAGAACGAAATAGGTATGTGCGGATGGAGGTTTATTTGGCATCACGTCTAATTGGATTTTATTAAAAATACGAGTAAAAATGTAAATTGTTGATATATACTGTTGAGCAAATACTGGATAGAGGCGTGGATTTTTTAAAGAATATTTTTTCGATGCCTGGATAGAGGCGTGGATTTTTTAAAGAATATTTTTTCGATGCCTGGATAGAGGCGTGGATTTTTTAAAGTATATTTTTTCGATGCCTGGATAGAGGCGTGGATTTTTTAAAGAATATTTTTTCGATGCCTGGATAGAGGCGTGGATTTTTTAAAGAATATTTTTTCGATGCCTGGATAGAGGCGTGGATTTTTTAAAGAATATTTTTCGATGCCTGGATAGTGGCGTGGATTTTTTAAAGAATATTTTTTCGATGCCTGGATAGTGGCGTGGATTTTTTAAAGAATATTTTTCGATGCCTGGATAGAGGCGTGGATTTTTTAAACGAATATTTTTTCGATGCCTGGATAGTGGCGTGGATTTTTTAAAGAATATTTTTTCGATGCCTGGATAGTGGCGTGGATTTTTTAAAGAATATTTTTCGATGCCTGGATAGAGGCGTGGATTTTTTAAACGAATATTTTTTCGATGCCTTATAGAGGCGTGGATTTTTTAAACGAATATTTTTTCGATGCCTTATAGAGGCGTGGATTTTTTAAACGAATATTTTTTCGATGCCTTATCAAGGCGTGGATTTTATAAAGAATAATTTTTCGATTCCTTTCCGAGGCGTGGATTTTTTAAAGAATATTTTTTCGATGCCTTATAGAGGCGTGGATTTTATAAAGAATATTTTTTCGATGCCTTATAGAGGCGTGGATTTTATAAAGAATATTTTTTTCTATACCTTACCAAGGCGTGGATTTTTTTAAAAATATTTTTCCGATTCCTTTCCGAGGCGTGGATTTTTTAAAGAATATTTTTCCGATTCCTTTCCGAGGCGTGGATTTTATAAAGAATATTTTTTTTCTTTACCTTACCAAGGCGTGGATTTTTTTAAAAATATTTTTCCGATTCCTTTCCGAGGCGTGGATTTTTTAAAGAATATTTTTCCGATTCCTTTCCGAGGCGTGGATTTTATAAAGAATATTTTTTTCTATACCTTACCAAGGCGTGGATTTTTTTAAAAATATTTTTCCGATTCCTTTCCGCGGCGTGGATTTTTTAAAGAATATTTTTCCGATTCCTTTCCGAGGCGTGGATTTTATAAAGAATATTTGTTTCTATACTTTATAGAGGCGTGGATTTTTTAAACGAATATTTTTTCGATACCTTATAGAGGCGTGGATTTTTTAAACGAATATTTTTTCGATGCCTTATAGAGGCGTGGATTTGTTAAATAATATTTTTTCGATGCCTTATAGAGGCGTGGATTTGTTAAATAATATTTTTTCGATGACTTATAGAGGCTCGGATTTTTTAAAGAATACTTTCCGATGACTTATAGAGGCTTGGATTTTTAAAGAATATTTTCCGATGACTTATAGAGGTTTGGATTTTTTAAAGAATATTTTCCGATGACTTATAGATACTTGGATTCTTTAAAGATTATTTTCTGATGACTTATAGAGGCTTAATTTTTTTAAAGAATATTTTCCGATGACTTATAGAGGCTTGGATTTTTTAAAGAATATTTTCCGATGATTTATAGAGGTTTGTACTGTTTAAAGAATATTTTCCGATGATTTATAGAGGCTTGTACTGTTTAAAGAATATTTTCCGATGATTTAAATAGGCTTGTACTTTTTAAAGAATATATTCAGACCCCTCATATTTTCTTTTATACCCATTATCCCCCAAAATATCCACATATCTCCAAATTGGCATCACTAATCACCCCATACTATAGTCATCTCTTTCTAACACATACTTATTAAAATAAAAAGTGGATTTCCTTCCTCAAATCTCCATGCTTCCCTCCCTAACCAATGTATACAACAAACAACATCAACACAGCCAACTCACTACATGTTGAGTTGAGTCACTTGTGAACAACTAAAAATGTCGCCATCGCCTGCTGAAAATTCTGCGTTCCTTGTAATGCGGTCAGACATTTGTGTTTCACTTTTCGTAAGCTCGCAACTTGTATTGTCATTTCTGCAGCTACAACAACAACAAACACACAGGAAAATAGCAAACCGTATGATGGCTGACTGGCTGGTTTGTTTGTTGTGACTGAAGTGACATTTCAAGTTGTTTGAAAAGCAAAGCAGCTTTTGTGGTGAAACGAACCCATGGCCAATGAACTTTGTCGGGTTATTGACATTGATTTCGTTTTTCGGGTGCCAGCCAGTTCAGTGAACTTTTTTAACTCACTTTTTCTTTTAACGGTTTTTGTTGTTATTATGAATTGAGAGTGAGGAGAATTCATGAGCATTCTAAGAGATGATATATATCACCTGTTATGTTGGCGTAAGAAATTATGGCAATCTTCGACAATAACAGTAATTATTATTATTTGCATATCAATAATAATTGTAGTTCGGCCATAGATGGAATCTTGGTATGTGTTAAAATATAAAAATACAATTTTCTGGTGATACATACAGTCCGGACTTGGCATCAAGCGATTATCATATTTTTCTTGCATTGCAAAATTTTTTTAATGATAAAAAATTGGTATCTAAGAATGATTGTGAAAATCGACTACTAGAGTTCTTTGCAAATAGAGAGCAGGACTTCTAAGAGATAGGCATTATGAAGTTACCTTTTTCCCCAAACTAATACCTTTATATATATAGTGGCGGAGGTCTTGGGAATTACACACAGGTTTTATTGTTGGCTTTATATAAGGTATGTTTTTATCAAAGAGATTTCTGATTTAATGTTGAATAAATCGGTAATTCAATCCGCTTCAATTCAATAAATTTTGCATGTTTATAAAATATTGACATTTCTGTGGGAGGACTTGATCTAGGATTTGTCAAGACAATAGAATTGCCTGATATTAATTTTATAAATATTGAACATTTTGACCATTTGTGGGGGAAGTACCAGAAGGAGTGGACTAATGCGTCCCATCTTCGGACTTCATCTAGGCTTGGTGAAGACAATAGGTTAAACAGGGTTTGGTTCAAATCGAACATTCCATTGGATGATATTGGATTTATAAATATTGAAAATGTTGAACCTTTTATGTGGAAGGTACTAGAAGGAGTGGACTGATGGGCCTCATCTTCCTACTTGATCTAGATTTGGTAATGATAATGCGTTGGTTCAAATTGGATAGTCCGTTCGAAGGATATTATAAAATTAATTTTTTTTCACAATTTTTACTATTTGGTGGGGAGGTACCAGAAGGAATAAGCCGATATACTGGAAGCAATATTAAGATGTGCAAAGTTTGGATGAAATTGATTATTCACTTTGAGGGTTATCATGTGTACCAGCCAGACAGACGGACATTTGTAAATCGACGCCAAATTTTCTGAAACGGATTTGGTCCAAAGAAACATGAGGCATATTTTCACCATAACAAGGCACCCTCACAGTGCCATAAGGCAACAACTTTTACAGCTTTCAACCTCTTTTACAGCCGAGATTTTATAGCTTCTAATATTTTTTCTCCAAAATACTCCATTAGTTCACTATAGGATTCAAATCCGGGGACTGAGTTTGAGTCACTTTTGGACAATTATAAAACATCCATTCTAGAACGATACTTGTGTTTGGGGTCATTATCTTGATGAAATTGATATATTGTCACCAATCCCAACTTTACAGCACTGCATTTCAAATTATCTTTTAGAATGTTAAAATAATAAACTTATCCATAATTCTTTCAAAAAAAAAAAAAAAAAAACGAGAGTTCCTACTCCGGCAGCGGTCATACAGCCCCATACCCACCAAAACCAGTTAAACTTGCTTTCATCGGCAAAAATAACAAATTTCCAAAGTTTTTTCGTGTTCCTGAACGAGCTCCAATCGGATTTTCCTGTTTCTGGAGTTTATAAAGGAATTTTTCAGTGAAACTTTACCATGAAGACCATGCTTGCATGCTTAGCAAATTTTTTCGATTTCTTTTACAGATATTTTTAGGTGAGCTTAGCTTTGGAGCAACTTGTCGGAGCAACCACTTTTCGTGTCTTAAATTAAACAAGTGCAACGCAAACAAGTGTGCAACCGAATATAAGTTATGCCATCGATCACCACCCATTAAAACGTGTAGGAAATATATAGGAAAGTCCTTCGAGTGATTGTGAGAGGTCATCGTTCTTTACGGCTGGTTGAACAGCCAGAACTTAATTGGAATGCGCTGCCATGTCGATTGAACTGAGTAACCATTTGAATGATATAATCAACTGAACGAGATGAACTACCTAGTTCACTTTTAAAAAATGATCTAGTTCGTTCGATCACTGAACTGAACGAGTGATTATAATGAAAGTGAAAATTATTAGTAATTATAAGATAATCATCAATATTTTTTTATTTTTTTTTCTCTATCCAGAAAATATTACTTTTTTTTTAGTTTGATTCGCAATTTTCGATCAATTTTCAAAAGCTGGTTTCACAATATGTAATCAGTGGCCATAGTTCTATAAGCATGTTCAAAAATAATTTGATTTATAAAATTTAAAAACAAATTTGACAGCCCTTTTCGGTACACCCTATTAAATTGTTTACTTTTGTCTTGCAGAATCGTAATCAGCGTCCTCGAAACCCTTCTACGTGATTTTTATTTATTTCATAAACCTACTGCTTTAATTATGCCCAAAAAATTGTATCTTTGGTCCATAGTGTCTCCCATGGTCTCACGATGGCTATCCAAATGAGCAAACTCAGGCGTAAAGTATAGATTTTGATTTATTTGAATTCAACATTTCCTACCAAATCCACTGAATTTTATTTTCCCCAACTCATTCAGTTCACCCTCGTTCCATTCGAAATAACAGAAATAACATTTAAAAACAAAACAGCTGATTGCATCCTCTTGTCGTTGTTGTTGTTTTCCCACTCACAAATAGATGAGTATATAATTTTATGCCAGCGATTTGTTGTTGCCCAACCACTGGCGGTTAATTCTGACCGCCTAATCAATGTAAACTCGGTAGTGCGGTAGAAAACTCGCTTGCGCTCACTTTTTTGTCTAGCGGGAAAAAATGCAACAACAACAGTATACCCCTTCGTAACCAGAGTACGACGTACACACACAACAAGTCCACTCGAACTCAATCTGGCTGTATTAGCTAGAGGAGTAAGAACGACGACGATAAACATACGAGAAATATGAACGAGATTGCATTTAAACAGATGATGAACAACACCACGAAGAAGAAGGAAGTACTATTGGACACAACCATATGCGAAGTGAGGGAATATGATGGTATGACGACGAACAAACGCTATACGAGTCGAGTACACATGAACGTGTATATCATCCGTCCGTCCCTTTCACTTTGACTCACTGCGCTAATAAAAATGAGGAAGAAACGCCGAAACAATCATGTTTTCTATTCTAGAGAATGGATTTCTCCTCTCGCTCTCTCTCTCTTTCGCGCCAACCAATCTACGTGGACTGTATTATGCTGTTTGTATGGTAGGTATTGCTCGTTTGTTCGCTGTATAATCGTGCTCGTACTGTATTACCACTTTGCCCAACACTCAAACAGCCATTCATCCACCTGACCCTAGCTGCTCTCCTGGTACTAATAAGGTTCCTTTTTCTTGAAAATACAGTTTAAAAAACTACTTTTTACGAATTTCGGTGTTTTATGTGCATTGGCACGGCACAGCCAGTTTCTTTTCGACTCGCCACCACCAAAGAGATTGTTCGGTAGGTACAAAAGCCAACAAACAAACACAGGCAGGCTGTGTTTTTTTACAGTTCGGTCGGTTGGCTGTTCTTTCCGTTACAGTTTTGAATTTATTCATGTGTTTCCGTTATGTTTGAATTTGCGGTCGTTCGAATTATTGACAAAATTCCTATAGATATTATTGGAACGGAACTAATGACTCAACAATCAAAACAGCAACCAATCTTTTCGAATTTGCAATGGAGAATGAATTAAAAAGGTCCGACTGAATATCCTCCATGAATAT
>NW_026889323.1:0-12691 GCF_032173495.1 Musca vetustissima
CACACGTAATAATTTAAAACTTAATTAAAATTCTTCCAAGTCCCGTTCAATTATACAATTAATTCGTTCACTTGTTTCTTTAATAAAATTTTATCGGTGAAACGTGCTGAATCTTGACAAATTAAATCAACAAAAAATCACAATAAAAATCCTTTCAATAAACGACAAAAACGAACAGGTAACCAACCAACCTCCTGAAAAGGAAAACAAATGAAACCATAAAGTTCTTCTTTAAAAAAAAAACGTAGTGTATAGCCAGCAAGTCATAGTTGGCTTTGCAAAAAGGACACTGCATGGAAAAAATCCTTGGAAAATATATTACTCTGAAAACACACACATAAAAAATTCTGTAACAAATTCAGTTGCCTGGCTTAAAAAACGGCCATTGTCAGTAGAATAACTACCCAAAAAGAATGAAAAAAAAACAATAAATGTCCTTCTGCTTGTCATACCCCAGAGTGCAGTGATAACATTAGGGGTGGCTGTGGATTGCGCGAGAAAAGAAAATCAACGCTAAAAAAATCACGATAAAAAATAAACAAGTGTTGTAAAATTTCAAATTAAAAACGTGATCTTGGTGTGAATTGAATTTTGATATTCTGTGTAGTTTGCAGAAAAATAACGAATGCAACAACAACAACTCGACAAAAAACGACACATTTATTACAAATACTGTTGTAGGGGAGGTTGTAGACCACCCAAACCAGGGGAGTGAGTGTGGAACACTTCAAATATAACAGTAAAAAACACATTGGCTTTATAAAAATTCACCCAGAGTATAAAATACATAAAACACTGAAACATCAGACACCATCCAGCAAGGACCAAGCAAGCGGGCAGGCGTGCGGCAGCAGTGAAATGTCAGAAAGCAACAAAAAGGACGAAAAAGAACAACGAACGAAACAAAGTGAAAAATTGCGCACCATGTTAAATTGTTTGCTGTTATCTCTCCATTCACGTTTAAACAGACCAACACCCCACACCAATCGTTCTCCAATCTACCCTCTTGTAGTTATCAAGGCAGAAAATATAAATTTTCATTTTGCCCTCCAAAAAAGGCAAGCTTTACCAGAGAAGCGTCGGATATAACTCTTTGTGGCAGACGGATTGTACAAATGACTGTATGTTATATCGTCTAGTGGCTTTATATTGTAGCGATTACCCCTCTATTATCCTTTCAACACTTATTCTGTTACTACTGACAATCTGAGATATGTGTTAGAAGCACTTTATTTTCCTCTTTTCTTTTTTTTAACATTTAAACTTCGTCTTACAAAAAAATGAAAAAAAAAATGGGCGTATAGTCGATGATTACACAGAATAATGAAATAAAGAAAGCAAAAATTTTCAGTCGGAAACGGAAGTGTGAGGTTTTGGAACTTAATTGACGTACAAATACACAAAAAAACCTGAATTTGATGTGTGAATAGGGATTTTAAAAAACAAAATGAAGTTTTTACTCGTTAAAAATTATTTTTTGTTTAGAACATAATCGGCATAATTTTTTTTTGAATATTATTTCAAGGAACATTTAAGAATTTCATAAGAATATTTTTTATACTGGAATATAATATAGGCGTAGATTTTTATATGGATGGATTTTCAAAGAAATTTTTTTCAAGGAATATGGATTTTTAGAGAAAAAAAGTTCAAGGACTTTAAAATGACTGAATTTTTAAAGAATACTTTTTCAAGGACAACTGTGTGGTTTGATAAATAATATTTTTTCAAGGTTTATAGTAGGCGTGGAGTTTCAAAAGAATATTTTTCCAAGGATTATAATGGGCGTGGAGTTTTAAGGAATTTTTTTCAAGGACATTAAGGCGTGGAGTTTTAAAGAATATTTTTCAATGACTATAATAGGCTTGGTATTTTTTTTTAAATAATATTTTTTCAAGGACATTAAGGGTGAATTTTTTAAGAATATTTTTCCAAGGACTATGCGTGGATTTTTAAAGAATTTTTTTCCAAGGACTATAATAGGCGTGGAGTTTTAAAGAACATTTTTTCAATGACTATAATAGGCTTGGAGTTTTAAAGAATATTTTTTCCAGGACTATAGAGAATATATTTTCACGGACAATAATAGGCATGAAGTTTTAAAGAATAGTTTTTTAAGGACTATATTCAACGAGGGTTTTTAAAGAAAATTTTTTTCAAGGACTATAATAGGCGTAGATTTTTAAAGAATATTTTGTTAAGGGCTATTTTAGGCGTGGATTTTGAAAGAATATTTTGTTAAGGGCTATTTTAGGCGTGGATTTTGAAATAATATTTTATCAAGGATTACACTAGACAGGAATTGTAAGGAATATTTTTTTGAAGGACAATGGATTTTTAAAGAATATAAATGTTTAAATAATATTTTTCTAGGACTATAATAGGCGTGGATTTTTAATGAATGTATTCCCAAGGACTAAAATAGGCGTCGTTCGATAAAGAATATTTGTTCAAAGACTTTAATAGGCGTGGTTTGATAAAGAATATATTTTCAAGGACTTTAATAGGCGTGGTTTGATAAGGAACAAATTTTCATGGACTTTAATAGGTGTGGTTTGATAAAAAAATCAAGGTCTTTAATAGGCGTGGTTTGATAAAGAACAAATTGTCAAGGTCTTAAAAGGGGTGGTTTGATAAAGAACAAATTTTCAAGGATTTTAATAGGCGTGGTTTGATAAAGAACAAATTTTCAAGGAGTTTAATAGGCGTGGTTTGATAAGGAACAAATTTTCATGGACTTTAATAGGTGTGGTTTGATAAGGAACAAATTTTCAAGGATTTTAATAGGCGTGGTTTGATAAAGAACAAATTTTCAAGGACTTTAATAGGCGTGGTTTGATAAAGAATATCTTTTCAAAGTCTTTGATAGGTGTGGTTTGATAAGGAACAAATTTTCAAGGACTTTAATAGGCGTGGTTTGATAAAGAATATCTTTTCAAAGTCATTGATAGGTGTGGTTTGATAAGGAACAAATTTTCAAGGACTTTAATAGGCGTGGTTTGATAAAGAATATCTTTTCAAAGTCATTGATAGGTGTGGTTTGATAAAAAAATCAAGGTCTTTAATAGGCGTGGTTTGATAAGGAACAAATTGTCAAGGATTTTAATAGGCGTGGTTTGATAAGGAACAAATATTCAAGGATTTTAATAGGCGTGGTTTGATAAGGAACAAATTTTCAAGAACTTTAATTGGCGTGGTTTGATAAGGAACAAATTTTCAAGGATTTTAATAGGCGTGGTTTGATAAGGAACAAATTTTCAAGGATTTTAATAGGCGTGGTTTGATAAGGAACAAATTTTCAAGGGTTTTAGTAGGCGTGGTTTGATAAAGAACAAATTTTCAAGGATTTTAATGGGCGTGGTTTGATAAAGAACAAATTTTCAAGGACTTTAATAGGCGTGGTTTGATAATGAAAAATTTTCCAAGGACTTTAATAGGAGTGGTTTGAAAAGAACAAATTTTCAGGGACTTTAAAATTTGATAAAGAATGTCTTTTTAGGGGATTTAACTGGCGGGGTTTGGTAAAGAATACTTTATCAAGGACTTTATTGGGCGTTGTTTAATAAAGAACATTTTTTAAATAGATTTAAAGGAGTGATTTGATAAAAAAACATTTTCCCATATATTAATAGGCGTGGAGCGGGACTTTTATAGGCGTGATTTGATAAAAATTATTTTGTAATGCTTAAGGATTTCAAATATTATATTTTAAGGACTATTTTAAGTGTGGCTTCATGCAGGTGGTAAATACAGTTCTACCAGCTGGAACTTGTCGACGTTTTCATTTGTTTTTAAGTTGTATCTGTTAGGCAATATTTGTTATTATTCATTAAGATAAACAATATTTTGCCAGTTCCGTGTTCCCATTATGTCTACACTGTTTGTTGTATACATTTTCTATAAGAATAAACATTTTTTTTAAGAATAACGTCCATTACTTCTAAAGAAATTTGTCTCGTCTGGTTTTCTGGTTCTCTTCCCCTTAGGACTTTACTTGGAAAATATTTTCTATCCATGGGGATTTCCTCGAAGTTCATTTTCATTTCCCTAATGTAAATACTTTTGTATGTATATATGTTAACTCCATGTGTGTGTGTGTGTTAGTTACTTTATTAAGTTTGCATTTTAAATGTTTAATTATCCATAAAATACCACTTGGTATGCCTGCAAGTCTGCTTGCACTTGGGAACACCAATGAATGAATGATGATCGGTTAGTTGTTAGGCTGACAAGGCCCAATGGTAGTTTGCATTCCATGTTGAAAATATTTTTTGTGATGAAGCAATACAATAAACTTGAGTTAATTTGTGCTGGACATGTGTGTGGTCCATATTTAGAAGAAAAAAAACTGAAATAATTTCAATGTCTCATTTTAAGGCTGTATGGGTTTCCTGAGCCGGGAACCGACCGCCACTGAGTTGTGTTGTGTTAATTGGATTTTAGCAGAAATATTTTGTGTTATTAATGTCCTGTGACACTATCACAGAACGATCTACACAACAACCACCAGTGTAAACAGTACCCATCACCAGACCCTGTCTGAGATCCCTGACTACTCACTATCGACATAATAATGATTAGTGTTTGATCATCATCAAGATCATCTAATAAATACCTTTTTTGTGGCAGATGAGAGAACCGAAATCATAAGTGTAAAATGTGATCTCTACAACAGGTTCTCATGCAGCACCCAATGCCAGGTGAGTGACTGAAATTATGTTGCCTGGCAGAACATAGTTTCTAACAAACTGCAACATAATCACCGTGTAGCTACTGTTTTGAGTTGTGGCTTCTGTCCGTTTCGGAGATGAATGTCCACAACATTATCACTAGGGTTCGGTGATGAATAATTGCTGCTGCTAAAACAACCACCGCCACCACCATAGTCACCGTATTTGAAATGCCATTTGATGACCCTGGGCCACCAAGCAACTGTCCAATTAGAAGGTGTTTCCATAATGAGGTTAATTTATTTTATTGGTCACAACTCGAGGGATTTTTGGGTCTCCTTGGTTCATTTTATTAATTAATTTATTTTCTTTTGGTCAAATTTTTTACATGCAACTTTAATTAATTTTGAAAATAAAAAAAAAAATTATAATTATATACATTTTGAGCTGCTTTGACCAGCAGCAACAAATATCGATATTTCCAAAAAAAGAAAGAAAAAAATATGATTGAACCTCTTCGTTTTCACTGCAGTCAATTCTATTGCTGAGTCATGTTGCACACGGTAGGAGGGAATCGTCACCGCCATCTTCACCGCCTCAAATACATATTTTTTCCGACTTCAATCTTCAAAATTTTTATATCTCGTGCTTTGTGTTATTTTGTAACATTAATGACCAAATAATGACAACAAATGTCAAAATATTTAACGATTAACGTTTCAGTCCATTCATCCACATCGGATTTTGATTTTTTTAAGCATGGTTTGTTGTGTTTTTTTTTTTTTGGCTTTTGTTTTACTTTAGGATGCCAAAGAAAAGATTTATGATTAATAAAGACTTAATGCATTTTTTACATTCTTTAGGCCAGTAGATGTATTCGGTATATAATTTATATGTAAATTGAAATATATTCATATGTACATATTTGGTATCATTTTCAAGCTAATGTTAAAAAAATTAACAACGTTCATAAATTAAGAAAAATTAAATTTTGAATGACAGCTGTAAGTCACAAATACTGTTACATCTTCTTTGTTTTAGGAGCAAAAGTATTGCTTAAGGATCAACGCTTAAATTGAAAATTAGCGGTAAAAGAAAATTATGAGCAGGGTACCTGAATCTGCAAAATGAATCTAATATTCTGGGGGTGAAAAATGCAATATGGGAATCGAAGCTCTTGTCTAGAACCCAGAAGGATAAATTCGCCATAGGACGAATGTGCTTGTGCGTCTTTTTCGTTCGTATTTTCTTCAACCAAATAATCTACAATAATGTCCTTAATATGATTTTAGGATAAAAATTCCTTGAAGACAAGAAATCAAAATTCGTATTTTTTCATCGTCCTTTTCCACGTTAACCCGAAAATTTTCGTATAAATTGCAGATTATAAAGAACTGTCGGACTCATTTACAATATTCACCATTAATAGATGTGATTATGTCAAAACCTTTAATAACTTTCGGGACTCGGGTCGCTAATTATTAAGGTGACCATACCGTCCTCTTTTGAAAAAGACAATCATCTAACAGTCATCAGTTAACAGTCATCTTTAAAATTTATGTCATCTAATTCTATCTTTATCATCTAAATTTTTAAAAGCTTGATCAATATTTATTTTTGTAAATTAAAACCAGTGAACGGAGCAGTATAGTCGGACGGGCCGACCATGCGATACCCAACACAACTACCACGAACTCTAACTTTCTGAGGATGTTTATTCCGAGTCTGAGTAATATTTCGTGATATTTGCCCCCTCTTGTCCGATTAGAGGTTAACAACACCTCTTCCTTACTTTTTTCGAATATTCAGTACAGTCCTTCTAATTACTTGTCCAGATTACCTTCACGGTGGGTTGTGTTGTGATTTTCGGGTTATACTCTACTCGAAAACACACAAAAAATTATGTTTTCGGTCCATTTCATCCCAAAATTTTAATCTGATCATCACCGAAAATTGTAGGCGTTGCTCTTGACCATAACTGGAACTTCATGAAAAATGTCAAAGCCATCAGCGCGATATTTCTCCCTCTAATGTGGTAATGGGTTACTGGATAATATCTGAATACGTAAGCACCTGTAAATATTTGACTGTAACTCCCACATCTGAGTAGATACATCACTATATGTGGTATCAATTTAAAGGCCAACCACTCCTCTTGGATATGCTATCAACTCCTGGGGTCTACATCCTCCAGGAGTAAATATGTATGCCATAGAATACAAATTTTGTCATTTTCACACAAAAGTCAGGGTCCATTTGACCCGCTAAATATTGACCGATCTTTATCAAAACATGCATGCTTATTCTCTGACCCGATCCCCTTCTCCATGCAAAAATTCGCGGTGTTTGGGCCATAATTGCGGCCTCTGGAGCGACCAGAAAAACCGACAAAAATTTAGTATTTGGTCCATTTCATCCCCTAAATATTAACCGATCTTTTCCAAAAACAATAGGGGTCTTCATTGGCCAGAACCCATCCTACATGCAAAATTTCGTGAAGATTGGTCCATAACTGTGGCCTGTATCGTGTTTACAAATAATAATGGACAGACGGACAGACGGACACACATGTCTAGATCGACTCAGCGAGTCGAGATATGACGATCGGTATACTTAAAGGTGGGTCCAGGACCAATATTTCGCGGCGTTACAAACATTTGGGGCTGCACAAAGCTATAATACCCTGACAACATAGTTGTGTAGGGTATAACAACTTAATAAATTTTATGAAATTTCAGTGAAATATTTAGAAAGGGGGTATTTTCGATATTTTCAGGATTTTTAGGCACATTTTCCAACCGAATTATCTGTTATTTTATATTTTGAGTTCTAGTTGGATAACAAAATTATTAAATACTAGCATATGCCCACAACTTCGTTAGCGAAAGTAGGAAATATTTAAACATGTATTAACATATCAGTTTATATTCACAGCAAACTGCATATGTCAGAAAAAAAACAATCTACACATTAATACCGACCATAAATTAAATTTGAGTACCATTTAGTACCAAATTTCATGATTCGAGCTCTAAAGGGTCACAAATCCAAATGTTCCTTTTAGCACACATTATTTCCATAAAAAACTGCCTATATACCCCAATCCTACACCCCCACAGTGATCCTAAATCCAAGTTTCAGGATTCTAACTCTATCGGTTCACCCACAATTTAAATTGTACCAAATTTAGTATACCGTAGTACGAATTTCCAAATCTTCCTACGTACCCCAATCCTACACCACCACAGTGTTCCTAAATAACAATTTCAGGATTCCCACACTTTCGGTTCACCCACAAATCAAATCGTACAAAATGTAGTACATAGTAGTACCAATTTCCAAACCTTCCTACATACCTCAATCCTACACCTCTACAGTGATTCTAAATCAAAATATCGGGATTCCAACTTTATCGCTTTACCCAAAATTGAAATTGTACCAAATTTATTACACATTAGTACTAATTTCTAAAACTTCCTATATATCTCAATCCTACACCTCAACTGTGATCCTGACTCCAAATTTAATGATTCTAGCTCTATTGGTTCTGCAAAAAATTCAAATTGTACCAAATTTAGTACCGTTTAGTACACATAAGCATTATTTTCTTAAAATGAATCCCAATCCCACAACCCTACAGTGATCCTAACTTCAAATTTCATTGTTCCCGCTCTATCGGTTCACCCAAATCCAAACTGTACCAATTATTGTACTTTTCGTACTCACAAGTAACAAATTTCTAAAACGGTACTCTTAATTTCAAATTCCAGCTCGATTTGTATTTCCAAATTAAATATGTACCAAATATAGTACCATATAGTACTGTTCGTACACATAAGTACACGCTTTCAAAATCATCTCCTTAAATGGACTCTACTTCTCAACCATAATTCACACTCCAAATATCAATTTTTTAGCGCTATCCGTTCAAATGCTACAGAATTGTACCAAATTTAGTACATTTTCGTACTTTTCGGATAGTTATAGTTCGAATTTCCAAAAAACCTTTGGTACATCTATCCTACACTCCATAAACGACCACCAAACCAAATTTCATAGTTCTGGCTCCACCGGTTCGCCAAATACAAATGGTATCACATTTAGTACTTTTCGTACCGTTCTAGTACGAATTTCCAAAAACCCAGCCTTATCTGTCACCTTTGGACCAAGAGTGACCCTCACCCAAAATTTCAAGATTCTAGCTTCAGCCGTTTCGTGTAGGCGTTGATGAATATTTAAATAAGTCAGTCAATCACTTTACTCTTTTATTAGTATTTGTTAGTATAAGATTAAATTTGTACCGAATATAGTACCATTTAGTACTTTTCGTACACTTGAGTACCAGCTTTCAAAACCATCTCCTTAAATATACTCTACATTTCAACCCTAATTCGCATTCCACATTTCAAATTTTTAGCTCTATCCATTCACATGCTACGATTTTGTACCAAATTAAGTACATTTTAGTACTTTTTGGATAGTTATAGTTAGATTTTTCAAAAACCCTTTGCTACACCTATCGTACACTCCATCAGCGACCACCAATCCAAATTACAGAGTTCTAGCTCTACCGGTTCGCCAAATACAAATGGTATCACGTACTTTTTGTACTTTTCGTACCGTTCTAGTACGAATTTCCAAGCATGGTGTCTTTGTTTCAAAGGGATCGAAGAACATACGGGCATTAATAAGAGGTACAACAATCATTAAGAGGTACTCTCCTATCCAGACTTGAATGCATGTATCTTAACATCATAGATGGGCCTCCACAAGAGTTGTACCTTGTACAATTCATGAACGAACTAGTTCAAATGAATGATTTTAGTTCATTGAAAGATAGAAGGATTATAACCGTTCCTGCCAGTTTAAGTGTGAGCTGGTTCTGGTATGGTTCCATCTGGTCTAAGTAAAAACGACGCCGATCACATTTTTGTGTAATATTAACAGCGCTTTCATATAGTCGGCAAAATATGAAGGCTATTATATTTTTTAGTATTTTTGTGATTAAAAGCAAGTTACCTATTGGTCCATAAATTCTTCTGAAACTTTTCTCTAAATATCCTCGACATTCCAATAAACAGAAAAACAAACAAATGTTAAATTGTTGTTATTCACACAACATAATCCAAGAACTATCAAATGAAAGATTCGTAGAGTGATGAACTATTAAAAGAACGACCTAAAACGACGGCTGAATAAAAGAGAGAGAGAGAGCGAACGATTGAGCTACTGAACAAGAAAACCGACCTAGTTCACTGAAAAGAGCTTAACTAATGAGAGAGATCAGCTAACTGAGCTACATAGAATAATTCTAGCCTCCACCATGGGTTGCACATTCATTACCACACAACGGTCAGGATATATATATATATACATGAGGACTATGTCGTTGTAAGTAGTCCGAAAAAATATAAAGACAAAAAGGAATTATTAATAGCGGTTCACATGTTGTACTAAATTTTTTTTGGTACTTGTGAAGCTTTCAGAAACATCTCTCTATAATTAGATTTGTATACTCATTGGGAGACAAACATTCCCTCATAAAATCAAAAATATCGGTCCTCGTTTATGTATAGTATAATTGATATTTTCAAGCATTGCAAAGTGGTTACAATTTGGCATTCAGGATTATCTGTGGTTGCATAACTTCTTTGCAGAATATATCCAATAAATGTGCATGATTAAATTTAACTGAGATTCCACAAAAAATACATTTTCTTGATCAGAATAAAATTCTACGTCGTTTTACATATTTTCGTCTGTATGCCCGTCCATTTGTCTGTTCATAGAGTTCAAAATTTTGAAAATACTTGCTAATAAAAATAAATATTTCGGTGCATTTTTTCATAGTCTATATAGTCCAAGTATTGATATAGCCTTCACAAAAATGTCTCGCCTCATATTAGGTATTAATACGTTTTTAACCGATTTTTTTTTATCGAAGTGGCTATAATGTTTATACCCTTCACCACACTGTCTTTGTGCATATGTTTGTAACAGGCAAAATGAATCGAGATAGACCCATGGTTCCTTTTGAGAATATGCATAGAATCACTTTCTGAGTCGATTTATGCATGTCCGTCCGTCCGTCTGTTGATGTTAAATTGTAAACAAAGTACAGGTCGCATTTATAATCCGATTTGGAATAGCTCATTTAAATTTGGTATAGCTCCTTTATTTGGCCCAAGTACGAACCCTATTGAAATTGGGAAAAATCGGTTCAGATTTAGATATAGCTCCCATATATAGTTTCGCCCGATTTTTGGTAAATGGTGCACTAAAGGCCCTCAAAATCTTTCGATTTGCACGAACTTTGGCATAGCGTACTGAATTAAGTCTAGAAAGACGTGTGTTAAGTTTTGTGAAAATCGGTTCAGATTTAGATATAGCTCACATATATTCTTTCACCCGATTTTATGTAAATAGTGCACCAAAGTCCCTGCAAATCTTTTGATTTGCACGAATTTTGGCATAGCGTACTTAATTAAGTCTAGAATAATGTGTACACAGTTTCGTGGAAATCGGTTCAGATTTAGATATAGCTCCCATATATATTTTCGTCCGATTATATGTAAATAGTGCACCAAAGTCCCCATATGTCTTTCGATTTTGGGATAGCGTACTGAATTATATCTAGAATGATGTGTGCAAAATTTCGTGAAAATCGGTTCAGATTTACATACACCTCTATATATATCTCCGTCCGATTTTAACTAAATGGCTATCCATATCTAGGGCGATTGACACAACGTACTGAAGTTAATATAAACAAGTAAAAAAGCGTTAAGTTCGGCCGGGCCGAACTTTGGATACCCTCCACCATAGAAATACCGACAATTTTTTGAGAATTCTTCCAATCGATTGTTTTAAACCAAATAGAAAATTCAGCAATTTCTTGCAATTCAGCAATTTCTTGCAATGTGTATAAAATCCTGAAAATACTCAAATTTAAAAGGCAATATTATATAGGAGGCATACTAAAGCGGAACCAATATTGACAACATTGTGTAGGAATTAGCAACTTCTTGGTGTTTTCATTACATAAGGGGTTAGGCCTAATTAAGGGCCGATGTAACTCAAGTTCCAAGCTAATATTTTAGTTTTCAATCCCAATACCGGCCATTACGTTAATTATTAAATAGGTAAGATGTTTTATATAGGACCTGGTCCTAAATCATTCATTCTCAACCTCACTTTTTAGATTTTATGTCGATACCCTCCGAGATAAAAATGATTACACCATATGACTAAATCGACTAAATCGTTTTAATATTCCATACTATGTGGGGTATGAACTGAAAATATCGTCTACCGAATAAGCCTCCTACTATGATGGAATACAGCTATATGGGATAACCCCAACACTCGGAAAAAAATCAGCTAACTATTTTAAAATGAAAGAAGAAAGTTATAAGGGGACTACCCCTAAAAGGGGGTGAATATTAATAATTTTTGGTTGTGAGAATTGATACCATATACGACTATAAAATACCAAACTACAGCGAATTCGGTTGAAAACCGTGCTCAAGAACCCCAAAATACAGAAAATTGGAGTGTACCCTTATATGGGGGCTACCCGAAAAAATGGACTTATATTTATAATTTTTAGTGGAGAGATTTGCTTCGCAATAAGAACTCAAAGAACCAAATTTCAGTGAATTCGGTTGAAAAACGGGCTCAAGAACCCCAAAATACCGAAAATTGGGGGTACCCTTATATGAGGGCTACCCGAAAAAATGGACCTATATTTATAATTTTTTGTGGAGAGATTTGATACCCAATAAGAACTCGAAGTACTAAATTACAGCCAATTCGGTGAAAAATCCGGTCAAAACCCCCCAAAAACTGAAAATTGGGTGGTACCATTTTATAGGGACTACCAGAAAAAGTGGACCTATATTTATAATTTTTGGTGGAGAAATTTGGTATCCAAAAAGAAGCCATTATACCAAATTTCCATCTTCGAACTTGACCTGCTTGCAGACAAAATACTCTATGCAAAATTTTGGCGCTCTATCTCA
>NW_026889324.1:0-12740 GCF_032173495.1 Musca vetustissima
ATGCAAAAATTCGTGTGTTTGGGCCATAATTGCGGCCTCTGGAGCGACCAGAAAACCCGACAAAAATTTAGTATTTGGTCCATTTCATCCCCTAAATATTAACCGATCTTTTCCAAAAACAATAGGGGTCTTCATTGGCCAGAACCCATCCTACATGCAAAATTTCGTGAAGATTGGTCCATAACTGTGGCCTGTATCGTGTTTACAAATTATAATGGACAGACGGACGGACGGACGGACGGACGGACGGACACACATGTCTAGATCGACTCAGCTAGTCGAGATATGACGATCGGTATACTTAAAGGTGGGTCTAGGACCAATATTTCGCGGCGTTACAAACATTTGGGGCTGCACAAAGCTATAATACCCTGACAACATAGTTGTGTAGGGTATAACAAAGTACAGGTCGCATTTATCAACCGAATTGGATGAAATTTGGCACAGCTCATTTGTTTGGCCCAAGGACGAACCCTATTGAAATTGGGAAAAATCGGTTCAGATTTAGATATTGCTCCCATATATATTTTCGTCCGATTTAAGGTAAATGGTGTACTAAAGCCGCTATATATCTTTCGATTTGCACGAAATTTGGCACAGGGTAATGAATAAGGTCTAGAGTGATGCGTCCAGAGTTTCGTGAAAATCGGTTCAGATTTTGATATAGCTCCCATATATATCTTCGTCCGATTTAAGATAAATTGTGTACCAATGTCCCTATATATCTTTCGATTTCCATGAAATTTGGCACAGGGTAATGAATAGGGTCTAGAAAGATGTCTGCCAATTTTCGTGAAAATCTGTTCAGATTTAGATATAGCTCCCATATATAGTTTCGTCCGATTTCATGTAAATGGTGCACCAAAGTCCCTATATTTCTTTCGATTTGCACGAATTTTGGCATAACGTACTGAATTAAGCCTAGAGTGATATATGCCAAGTTTCGTGAAAATCGGTCAAGATTTAGATATAGCTCCCATATATATTTTCGTCCAATTTAATGTAAATGGTGCACCACATATATCTTTCGATTTGCACATAATTTGGACTGAATTCGTGCTGAAATGATGTGTGCTGAGATTCGTGATGGATAGATAGATCTAGGTCGTTTCACATTTAGATGAATATCACATATTTTATTTCATACAATTTCATGATAATAGTCCTGTTTAATATACCCATAGTGAAGGGTATGATATAGTCGGCCCCGTCCGACTTTACTACTTTCCTTACTGGTTTAATTAAATATTGTTGAACAAAAAAGGAGCATAATCTGTCAAAACAACTATATAGTTAGGATAAGCAGGTCAATTTAAGTCCCCTGTGTACCATTTCTTGTCGATCGGACAAGCGACTTTAATATGGGAGCTATCTAGAATATCTGCATATACACTAATTACTGAATGAGCCGTTTCAAATTATAATAAAATCGAAGTCGACATTATGGACAACCGAAATTTTACAAATATCATGGAAACCCGATATATGGTTTCAATTGCAGAACTTGCAACAATATTAGAAAATCAAATACCATAAATATTTGCAAATCTACAAAAAAAAACAGTAAGGAAAGTAGTAAAGTCGGATTGGGACGACTATATGATACCTTCATTACATTGGGTATATTCTACGTATGGAACATATGTAGATATATTCTATGCCTTTTCGATGGAACATTAACACGAAATTGAACGAATCTAAATATGTGATCTTTATCTATATGTAAACCGACTAACATCAATCCTCCATTCATGCCATTCTGTAACCTATGCTCATTCGGGCAGATTTATAGTCGTTTGCAAACGCGATAAACACTATTCGGTATATCGCTCTGTTCAAAGTTTAATCTCAATCAGACAGACGTTCGTAATAAATATGGGAGCTATGTCTGCATCTGCACCAAGCTCAACAAAACACAATAATGTCATTCTAGTCTCAATTTGAAACGCTGCGCAAAATTTCGGCCAATCAGACAAACACTACGAACTTGGTGCACCATTTACCTAAAATCGGACGAAAAAATATATGGGGGCTATAACTAAATCCGAACCGTTTTCAACAAAGATTAATTTATATTAACTTCAGTACATTTTACAAAATTGTGCCCCAATCGTATAAACTGTGGGACTTTTTAGTGCATCGGAAGAAAAGATATATGGGTGCTATATTTATATCTGAACCAATTTTCACACAACATTCTTGACTTAATTCAGAACGCTATGCCAAATTTCGTGCAAATCAAAAGACATATATAGGGGCTTTGGTGCACCATTTACTTTAAATCGGACGAACATATATATGGCAGATATATTTAAATCTGAACCGATCTATACGAAATTTAACACACATCGTTCTAGACTTAATTCAGTACGATATGCCAATTTTCGTGCAAATCGAAAGATATATAGGTGCTTTGGTGCACTATTTACCTAAAATCGGACGAACATATATATGAGAGCTATATCTAAATCTGAACAGATTTTTCCCAATTCCATTCCCAAGGACGAATCGGATTTTCCCAATTCCGATTCGTCCTTGGGCCAAATAAATGAGCTGTGCCAAATTTCATCCAAATCGGATTATAAATGCGACCTATACTTTGTTGACAAATTAACGTCAACAGACGGACGAACATTCATAAATCGACTCAGAAAGTGATTCTATGCATATTCTCAAAAGGGACAATGTGTCTATCTCGTTTCCTTTTGCCTGTTACAAACATATGCACAAAGACATAATACCCTGTACCACAGTGTGGTGAAGGGTATAAAAATGGGTGGGATCTTCATAGAGAGGATATTAATAAAGTTTCAACACAATAAAGTTCACGTAGAAATCGTTTAAATTATGAAGTTTTTCAAACACTGTCCATCAAATCAGAAGAAAATAGTTATGGGTGCTACATTTAATCTGAACCGATTTAAGCAGAGTTAGCACACCGTTTTCATGGAATACATTTCATTGCAGGCTCACTAATCAATTTAGATAAAATCGGATAAAAATATATATCGAAGCTTTATCTAAATCTAAGCCGATTTCAAAAATACTAATCTCCGTCATCAATTTTGCCAAAATTTAATTGAGAAGAAATGTTAGATTTTTTTGTAGGTACCAAAGAATAAGCATGTTTAGCTAGTTAAATGGACCAAGGCTTTTTATGCCAAAGATTTTTGTGTTTCTGCACAATTTACAGACTCAATTTAGTACAATGTGTAAAATTTCATGCTCATCGAACAATCATGGGATCATTGGTGCACAATTTATATAAAATCGGACGAAAAAATATATGGGAGCTACATCTAAATTTGAACCGATTTGAACAAAATATAACACAGGTTATTCGATTGTATCGATGCTGATATAAAAATACATTCTGTTACAGTTCTCAGGGAGAGATTCTGGCAGATTAAAATCTTCTTTTACTGAGAATCACTTAGCATGCCATTAACTGCGCTATAGCCTTATAACAAAGTCTGCTCCCTAAAACCTGGCGGCCAGCAACTTGAGGATAGCGACTTTTATGGTAGTTGTGGACTGTCAGAGAGATAGAAGTTTAACAGTTTCGTAGAAACTTGTTGAAAGGGCTTTATGTGGGAACATTTTTAGATTTCAAAAATTTGAACAAAATCAAGCCAAAATAATATTTTACGAACAATATCAAACTTATTTGAAGGTTTTCCCCACAGAAAATTTAAATCAACACCAAAAATCTTTTCCCACTTAACAGTTATTGTTATCATCCCACAGTCTAACATGTACTCCAACCCACCTACCCACAAAAAAAAAAAAAAAAAAACACACTTAACGTATAAAAAATTCAATATGTTTTCTCATATTTTCGTCAACATTATCAAGATGTTGCTGGTGTTGTTGTTCTTGTTTGTTTGTTTCTGTTTGTATGTAAAATATGTTTTACTTCACTCCCCTTTGCACTCATCAAATTCCTTCGAGCGACAGAATATGCAAAATATGTGTTATTTGTTGAATACAACAACAACAACGACAGCAGAAGCAGCAGGAGTAACAACAACCTGACATCAACACCAAAACAATCAAAATACCGGCATTCATAAACATTCAAATGGAAACATACATACACACATACATTCAAACCTAATCATACACACATACATACATGGAAATCAGTAATATATTTATTTATGGTGGTAAATTCTTGCTACGACATTTAAACACACTACACGATGTTGCAAGTAGAAAAAAAAATAAAAAAATTGAAGGCCGGGAGTCCTATATAGACGAACTAAAGGCAGGTTGACTTACACCAAAAGCAGGAAGTATTCTGTAGACGGTCTACCGAGCAGGGAGTTTTTAGTAGATGAGTAGGGTAAGGGGTTGTCTATGGATGAGCTGAACTGCAGGCATTCTTCTATGGAAAGGTGAAGGCCAGGAAACTTTTATAGACGCTCTGAAGAGCAGGGCGATTATATAGACAAACAGATGGCCAGGGAAACCCTATAGATCAGCGTATTAACTCTCTATTTAGATCTGCCGTTGTTTAGCATAGGCGGGAGAGTAACATACAAATACCAATGCAAATAATATGAGAATCACTGCTATAGATGAGCTGAAGGGAATATTTATAGACAGTCTGAAGAGAGTCTATATAGACGAGTTGAAATTCAGTACATATTTATACCCTTCAACACACTGTGGTACCGGGTATTATGTATTTGTGCATATGTTTGTAACAGGCAAAAGGAAACGAGATAGACACATGGTTCCTTTTAAGAATATGCATAGAATCACTTTCTAAGTCGTTTTATGCATGTCCGTTCGTCCGTCAGTCGGCCCATGTTAAATTGTAAAAAAATGTACAGGTCGCATTTATGATGCGATTTGGATGAAATTTGGCACAGCTCACTTATTTGGCCCAAGGACGAACCGTATTGAAATTGGGAAAAAATCGGGTCAGATTTAGATATAGCTCCCATATATATTTTCGTTCGATTTTAGGTAAATAGTGAACCAAAGTCCCTATATATCCTTCGAATTGCACGAAATTTGGCACGGCGTGCTAAACTGAATCTAGAATGACGTTTTCTAAGATTCGTGAAAATCGGTTCAGATTTAGATATAGTTCCCATATATATTTTCGTACGATTTAAAAAAATGGTGCACCAAAGTCCCTATATAACTTTCAATTTGCACGAAATTTGGCACAGCTTACTGAATTAAGCCTAGATTGATGTGTGCTAAGTTTCGTTAAAATCGGTTTACATTTAGATATAGATATATATTTCCCTACATATCCTTCGACTTGCACGAAATTTGGCATATCGTACTGAATAGAGTTTAGAATGTTGTTTGGTACCTTTCAGGAAAATTGATTCAGATTTCGATAGAGGCTTGAATGACATTATTGCTTTTTGTAGAAATTGGTGCAGATGTAGCAGTTGCTTCCATATATATTTCGAACGGGTGTCTGATTGAGATTAAATTTTTAACAGTGCGAAATACCGAATAGCGTGTATCTATTTTCCTATAAATTGTTTTCCATAAATTTGTCCCAGGGTACGAAGACGACTCTAAATCTGTCAGAATGAAATTAAATTTAGCATAGGTTGCAGAAAGACATGATTATGTTTCTTCGAGGAAACGTTGACATGCAATTGTAAGGATGCAATTGTGAGGATACCATATACTCAAAGTGGTAAAGCGTATCATATAGTCGGCCCTGTCCGACTTTACTACTTTCCTCACTGGTTTTTTATATGAAGTGAAAGCCAACCAGGTTATACAGACTAACTTAAGGGGGGGTTCCCCATTCTCGATTTTATTTTTTTTCAAGATTTTCAATGGGCTGGTAAATCAAAACCAATGCTTGTTAAGGTTTGTAACTTTACACATATATACTTGAAGATTTAAAATAGAAGAAAAATAATTTACAAAAAAATTTTGTTATTGTTTTGTTGCTGTTTTTTGTAATTAAAGAACAGTCCTTATTTTTGATGGCGGGCATGATAACTCCTCACTGGAACATCGGATTCCGAAAATTCCAACGGTGTTATGAAGAGTACATGTCTGGCTCTCGTATGAACTAGGATTATTGACTTCGCTCTAAAATTAACAAAATGGTGGACCTTTGAAAAAATATTTTTGGAAAATCGCCGATTTTTTACCAAAACCCAAGTTAAAAAATAAGGAAGATCTTCACCGATTGGCTTTATCCTAGTTCATACAATAGCTACACACTCACAGAGAAACGTGTAAAAATTTGAAGTCGATTGGGTTATTAGGTTTTGAGTTATCGTGCCCGCCATTCGCAAAAAAATGTTTAGAGAAAGACGTGTTTAAAGTTTGAGAAGCCCTTCAGCCTTCACTTGATGCTGACACAATAAATCGGCTATATCTTCAAGAGTTCGTGAGATTTTCATTTGAAATTTTGTAGGGACATTCTTTAATTGGTGTAGATTCGAATTATATCAAAAAACCGAGACACCGAGAAAGGGGGGTCCCCTTAAGGGCTGAAAGTCTCTATAGGCAAGATGAGACCAACAGCAGGTGAAATTAGACCAGGTGCACCCTCTCTATGGGTTTAGGTGACCTATCTATAACCTGAGATCGCCTCTGTAGACTATCCTGAAGTGATATCCATATATATAAGCTTAAGGTTGTCTCTATGTAGACTATATATAACTGATGAAGCTAGCTGAAAGTGGACACTAATAAACTAGATTGTAGTGCTCTCTATTTAGATTAAGGTGCTCTCCCTGTAACTTCAAGCGATCCCTATAAAACTTCAGGTGATCTCTTCGTAGCTTGAATGTCGCCTGTTTATATGGTTGAGGGAGTCTATGTAGACCAGCTGATGGCCGGTGTGTATATAGACTAAATGTAGGTACTCTCTATATAGACCAGCTAAAATCTGGTCCGTCTATGGACCAGCTGAAATCAGGTCAGTTTATAGACCAGTTGAAATCTGGTCTGTATATAGACGAACAAATGTCTGGTCTGTATATAGACCATCTTAAATCTGGTATGTTTATATATAAGCTGGAATCTGGTCTGTATATAGACCAGCTAAAATCTGGCCTCTATATAGACCAGTTGAAATCTGGCCTGTATAGACTAACTGTAGGTACTCTCTATATAGACCAGCTTAAATCTGGTCCGTCTATAGACCAGCTGAAATCTGGTCCTTCTATGGACCAGCTAAAATCTGGTCTGTATATAGACGAACTAATGTCTGGTCTGTATATAGACCATCTTATATCTGGTATGTTTATAGAAAAGCTGGAATCTATAACCAGCTAAAATCTGGTCTCTATATATACCAGTTGAAATCTGGCCTGTATATAGACCAACATAAATCAGCTATAAAAATACCTTTAGCTCTTCTATAAGAAGACTTCTAGCTCTTCTATAAGAAGACCTGCATATATTCTCCAAGAAAACCTCCATCTCTTCCATAAGACCTCTAACTCTTCTATAAAAAGGCGTCCAGCTCTTCTTCCATAAGCTAGACGATCCAAGAACAGGAAGTATTCGTGAAGAACAGGAAGTGAAATAGGAAGTATATCTATAGGAGATGAATTGGGCCGAATGGAATGTGGCCTTATATCCTACCAAATGGTTGAGAGTTACAAGCCGATGAATGAGCTGAACATACTCCCTCAATTGTTTTTGTTATTGTAATCACAACAACAACAAAGACATTAACATATAAATTCACATAAACAAACCAAAGTAAGAAGTAGTAATGCTCTAAAGTCCTCTTTCCCAAAAAATAACACAATAAAAAAATCTCACACACACACACTTTTATTATTTAAAAGTGTAAACGTATGGAAATATGTGTGGTTTAGTTGTTATTTTACGCTTCTTTTTAATGGCATGAATATTTTCCACGATTATGTTTTTTTTGTTCTGGAGAAGGTTCTCTTTTATCTTCGGCCTGCTACTGTTGTTGCTTCCTTGGGTATTTTATTTCATCAACATTACCGGTATCGCCGTCAACGAATGACGACGACGGTTTTCCATTTCTGCGCAGAGGCTGGGGTTTCCCGCCTATGGCATTAGGCCTGCAGCAAGCTTATGCCTATGGACTCGACAATATGAAGTGATGATTATAAGTGAAAATATTCCAAATAAAATCTGATTTTCTCATGTGTTGTGTTATCTTCTTTTTCTCCCACATTTTCATAAAGTGTTAACGATAAAAATCATTTTTGTAAATGTGATTGTAAATTGTAAAAATGTGTGGGTGTGTGTGTCGACAAGAATATATTTTTGAGGTTGAATGAGTTGCCTTTGCATAGGTGTGTGTACGCAATGTTTCGTTGATGTCAAGTGTATTGTGATGTAACAGTAATACGATTTCCTTCGTTCGTTTTTATCGTTTCCCTTTATTTTTTAAGCGTTTTTTATTAATACAGCTTTCGTTCTACCCTTATACACATTTAAGAGTTATTATTTTATCACCAGGTATATTCATATATTTGCATTTTGAAGAAATACCAATGTGAAGAATAGTATCGAGTTTTTAATCTAATGTCAAATCTGCATTTTGGGTTCACAACAAAACGTGCTGAGTATATAATGCATTACCGCAAATGTCATTATATGAAAACTATAAGTTGTGATATTTCAAACTGTTAACGGAAATGAAAAAATTTGCTTAAATAATAGGTAAAATTTGGTTTTAACCCTTTCAGACCCAAAAACTTTAAAAACGTTTTTTGATGTTTTTGTCGAAATGTTCAAACAGGAGCCAAATGTTTGGAAAAGTGGGACATCGCATAAACATAACATAACATAAACATTGCAAATTTTCTGTAAAAACGGTAGCTCATGGTGATTCTACAAACGATGTGAAATCCTGGAAGGATCTATAGTTATATATATAGTTAGTCATATGCCGACTAACTGTATCGACCAAATTTTTGGTATTTTGGGATTCTTGAAAGCGTTTTTTGAACCCTTCGAACACTTATTAATATTCGACCACCTGCGGGGGTAGTCTCCATTGACCTCCATTTTTTATACACTCCTCCATAGTATCGAGGTTATATAAATGGCAAGCAAATTGCAGAAGCTGAATTATAAAGTTTTAATGTACAGATCTTAAAGAAATCATTCAATTTAATGAAAAAAATATTTAAAAGTAGATCTGTGGATCACTATATGGAAAGCGAAATGTCCGACCATATAATCGACTTGATGCGATTGTAGTATGTGACCAATGCTACTTTGAAATATAAATATATTGTTTCAAATCTTTATAACGATACCGGTAAATACAGCAACAAATGATAGAAGTTTTTCTATCCCACGAGTAAAAAATTTTTCCTAACCCACGAATAAAAAAATATCTAAAAAATCAAATGCAAAGCCTACGCTCAATTTTCTAATGAATATATAAGGTGCACCATTTAGATAAAATTGGAATATGTATGGAAGCTATATCTAAATCTGAAACGATTTTCTCCAGTTTCAATAGGGTTTTTCGTTGAGCCAAATAAGTGACTTTTGCCAAATTTCATCTAAATCGGATCATAAATGTGACCTGTACTTTGTTCACAAGAATACATGGACGGACATGCAGAAATAAACTGATTGGACATTATTTCTTCGAAAACGATGACTAAAACAGAGATTTTGGCGCATCATTTATATTAAATCGGACGATATTATATATATATAGGAGCTATATCTTATTCTGAACTTAACACGCGTTATTCTAGACCGCGCAAATCGAAAGATATATAGGGACTTTGGTGTATCATTTACATTAAATCGGACGAACATATATATGGGAGCTACATCTAAATCTGAACAGATTTTCACGAAGTTTACGCACAATATTCTGGACTTAATGCAGTACGTTATGCCAAAATTCGTGCTAATAGAAAGATATACAGGCATTTTGGTACACCATTTACATTAAATCAGACGAAAATATATATGGGAGCTAAATCTAGATCTGAACCCGAAATTCAGTAGGGTTTGTCCTTAGGCCATATAAATGAGCTGTAACAAATTTCATCCAAACTGAATGATAAATGCGACCGGTACTTTGTTCACATTTTAACAACAACAAACGGACGGACATGCATAATTCGACTCAGAAAGTGATTCTATGCATATTCTCAAAAAGATCCATGGGTCCAGAAAAAAACATAAAATGTTACGTTTTCGGTCCACTTCATCCCAAAATTATTATCTGATCATCACCGAGAGTTATAGGCGTTGTCCTTGACTATAACTGGAATCTCATGGAAATTTTCAAAGCTATCAGCGCTATATTTTCTCCCTCTAGTGTGGTTTTGGGGTACTAAATAGTGTCTGAATACGTAAGCACCTGTAAATATTTAAGTGTAGCTCCCACATCTGAGTACACACGACCATATAATTGGTATCAATTTAAAGGTCAACCACTCCTCTTGAACGTACTATCAACTTTTTGGGTCTAGGTCTACATGCAAAATTTCGTGAAGATTGACCCATAACTGTGACCTGTATCGTGTTTACAAACACATGTATACATCGACTCAGCTAGTCGAGATACGCGGCGTTACAAACTCTTGGGGCTGCACAAAGCTATAATACCCTGACAACATAGCTGTGTAGGGTATAAAAATCACCCAACAAGAAAATTTGGAACGCATAAAATTTGAAATTGTTCTTTATTACATGTCCTCCCGTATTCATTTTACTCAATCTGCCTGCTGGGAAAGCTTGAAGAAGCAAATCTTTTTTCATGGAACAACTTGCAATTCCCAGCATTTTCATATGAGTTACACATATACGTGGCAATGACTCAATTATAGGAAGGATGAGGAAGCAATGGAAATATAAATTTGACAGATTTTCATTCATGTTTTTCAATTTTATTTTGAGGATTCGGAAATAATACATTTTCAAAATAAATATAATTTGTTGATAATTTGTTTGTTTGTTTACATTTTTCTGTCAAATGACGTTGACACTAGTATAACTTACAACAACAAATTTCCATGTGGTTGTTGTGTCGTTTGTTGTATAACAACACTTGCTGTTACCTTCTATTATTATACCATGCCACTTTGAGAAAAAATTGTAATCAGTTGGTTGCTGTGCCCTACCTTGTAATAATTATACCATGAGTTCTAGTAAGAAATAGTCAGATATATGTAAAAATAATATGTATTCTTGAAAATATCTGTATATGGTGATAATATTGAAATAAATGACGTTTACTACATTTTTTACATTTAATACAGGTATATGACGTTTTCGACGTTTACAACTTTTTGACAGTCGAAAACCTAAAAATTTGTCATATGGACCATCCCTGCATGGGTCTGTCTAGTTTCCATTTGCCCGTTACAAACATATGGTCACAGCATCATTAGTTGTCTCACATCCAACTGGGATGTAAATAGAATGGATTATAGAGTTTGTGAAAATCTTGGAACCAATCTACTATGTATATATCAAATGCTCGCTAATGTTGGCACATGCGAATTTGATTCTCAATGGATCCCACCAAACTTCATATACCCCCGCCAGGTCTGAACATTATTCATACGGATTCATTCTCTCAGGCCGTAGAACAATACCGCATGAATATCATTATCTAATGAGATATTATTATCAACTCTCATTTTTACCTCAAAATAAATCATTGTTGTAATTAATTCCCCTTCGAGTTTCCTTCCTCTTCTCGTCGAAAAAAATTAAAGTCATATGATAAATTTAAAGACAAATAGATCACCATTAGTTTCCTAATATTTCCTCCTTTAGACATTGACGAGCAAAAAACAACGAGAACAACTAGTATTGAAACTAACACATGCTGTTACCTAAAACTCATCACTCAGCATGAAATTGGCAAGAAAATGGAGTGAAAAATATTTAAAGATGACGATGACGACTACAACGAAGATGAAAAAACTAGTCAAGAAAACACATTTGCTAACGCCTTTGCAGCCCGCCTCTTCCGTCAAATGATAGAAGTAAATTTTCCGGTAACTTGGCAGGAGACAAGTACAAAAAAACCAATACACACACACAAAAATCACTTCATATGACGTAGAAAAAAAATGTGAGGGAAAGTGAACAGGGAATCAAGAAGTCATCGAGTGGGAAAAATATGTGTGACAAACCAAGTAAAATGGAAAACATAGAAATCAACGAATTGGTGAAACCAACCGAGAGAAACTCAAATGCAAGTCAGAAAGTATGTGTTAAAGTATGACGACGGCAACAACAACAAAAACTCCATTCAACTTCACTTAAGTCATACACTCACACACAAATGTGGGTGAATGGATGTCATTGAGTGAGTGTGTGTGTAAAAGAAAATACATTTTAACGTAACACTGAATAGACGAGTATAACACTCACACGCCCGCACTTGAACTCCTCACAACAAACACACACAAATATACTGACACCCGCACATGCATGGAACACATCAGCTAGAATAAAGAATAGAGCCCGAGCATAAACATACCATTACTTGTGCCATAGGCAACAACGAACCAACAGGAGGATTCTTATACAATTTTCAAGAAATCCTTTTCTTTTTTGTTGTTGTTGTTTCTTCAGTGACGTACATGAAAATCAGTGGGCGGTTTGTGGTTGTCGGGCGTTGCGCTGTTTGACAATAACAATAAAAAAAAACAAAACAAAAACTACGGAGGAAAAACACAAAATTTTACACCACAACCAATAAGTCATGAGTGTAGAGTTGCCACTTTATAGTTGGTGTTTAATATTTTCTCGACATTTATCAA
>NW_026889325.1:0-12549 GCF_032173495.1 Musca vetustissima
AAACATGGACAGACAGATAGACGGACATGCATAAATCGACTTATTTCTTTTTTCCATTATAATACCTATTTACCCTCCAAGAATCAAGAAAGCCAATTTGTAGTCACTTCGATCGGAAAATTCGGCTAGTTCCTTCAACTTATAAAAAATGCTTGCAAATATTTATGTAAAAATCGGACCTACATTGAAAATGTTCTTCCAAAAAAGTTGTTTACCCACCAAGAAGAAAATGGGTCCGAACATGGATGTAAATCGACAAATTTCTGTAAATATCCAATTTCAGTTAATTCACTGGAGAAATTCGGCTAAAACCTTAACATACAGAAAATCGGTCGGTATATAGAGACTATACACTGTAAACTTTGACTTCACTCATAGTTTTTTTATACCCTTCACCACACTGTGGTACAGGGTATTATGTCTTTGTGCATATGTTTGTAACAGGCAAAAATAATCGAGATAGACCCATGGTTCCTTTTAGAATCACTTTCTGAGTCGATTTATATGCATAGAATCATCCGATTTGGATGAAATTTGGCACAAATGCCCAAGGACGAAACCTATTGAAATTGTAGAAAATCGGTCCACGTTTAGGGATAGCTCCCATATAAGGGTACCCCAAAATTTTCGGTATTTCGAGGTTCTTGAGCGCGTTTTTTAACTGAATACGCTGAAATTTGGTAATTTGAGTTCTTATTGGGTAGCAAATCTCTCTACCAAATATTATAAATAAAGGTCAATTTTTTCGGATAGCCCCCATATAAGGGTACCCCCAAATTTTCGGTATTTTGAGGTTCTTGAGCGCGTTTTTTAACTGAATTCGCTGAAATTTGGTACATTGAGTTCTTATTGGGTAGCAAATCTCCCTACCAAAAATTATAAATAAAGGTCCATTTTTTCGGATAGCCCCCATATAAGATTACCCCCAATTTTCGGTATTTTGGGGGTTTTGATAGCATTTTTCGACCGAATTTGCTGAAATTTTGTACTTTGTGTTCTCATTGGGTAGCAAATCTCCCTACCAAAAATTAAAAATAAATGTCCATTTTTTCGGATAGCCCCCATATAAGGGTACCCCCAATTTTCGGTATTTTCGGGTTCTTGGGCTTGTTTTATAACTGAATTCTCTGAAATTTTGTACATTGGGTTCTTATTGGGTACCAAATTACTCCACTAAAAATTATAAATATAGGTCTAGTTTTTCTGGTAGTCCCCATATAACGGTACCCCAAATTTTTGGTATTTTGGGGGTTCTGATCGTATTTTTCAACCAAATTGACTGTAATTTAGTACGTCGAGTTCTTATTAGGTAGCACATCTCTACACTCTACACCTGGGGGCTACCAGAAAAAATTGACCAATATTTATGGTCAATTTTTTCTGGTAGCCCCCAGGTTTTGAGGTTCTTGAACCAATTTTTTTTCTGGCACAGGATATTATGTTTTTGTGCATATGTTTGTAACAGGCAGAAGGAAACGAGACTGACACATACGACTTCTGTTAGGATTCATTTGTTGAATATACTCAAAGTGGTGAAGGGTATCATATAGTCGGCCCCGTCCGACTTTACTACTTTCCTTACTGGTTTCATATTGTAGATGTTAATTATTATAATCATGAGAAAGCCACTATGTTTTCCAAAAAAATTAAACACTTCATTCGCATCAAAATTATTTTTTAACTTTGCCACTATTCGCACGCATATTTTTCATGCATTCTCTCTCTCTCTCTCTCTCTCTTTGACAAAAACAAATGTATTCCTCAGAAAAAAACACTAACTCCACTCATTGTTCGGCAGAGTTTTGCATTATATTATAAAATTCGCATATGCATTTTCCAAATGATGTCGATATAAATGCCAAATAAAATATATGAAACAGGTATTGGTAACTTGTGATCTTTCGTGATTTATCATTCAAAAACGCCATCCCCAAGGACATTTCTAAATTAACTTCACATTGTCTGAAACGGATTTAGGTTCGGATTTGGTTTAATGACACTTACGTAGTTATTTCATTAGACACATGTTTTATCTATTTTCACTTCACAAACTAACTTTCACTCATTCATTTTATAAATTGAAACAATTTCAGTATTACACAATATAGAAATTAAAAATGTTAATTCATATTTAAATTATTATAAACACATTCACTGATTTTGTTCAAAATATGCTAACTCATTTTTACACACACACTTAACAGATTTATTTAAATTCGATGGCGGAAGGAAAACAACGAACGAAAAACAAAAACTGAACTGACATTTGACCGATACGCATAAATTATTTTGGTATGGCCCGTCCGTTCTACACTACTGAAAATGTGTGCCTCTATCTCCCACACACTACCTCATCGCGATGCGTATAGTAAACTGTCACCATGCGCTAAACTTTACTCTGAGCTATTCTAATATTTATGAATTCGAGTGCAGCTGCTGATAACTTTTAATTGTAGAATTTAACTAAACAAACAACAAGAACTCTCTTTACAAGCCCACTCACTGAGATATGTATGTTCGTATGGATGGAATAAGAAGAATAAATAAACAAAAAATACAACACAGAAAACAAAAAAATATTATCTAAAAACAATGCATCCATTATAACGGGAATTATTATCATTATCAGACTTACAACATTCACTAAACACACACACACTCATACACGTGTAGACAGACCGGCATATAGATAGTGGCTGCACTTTATTGTCAAAACAGCCAGACATACTAAATTATCAAAATGCCCATATTTTGAATTTAAGAGCGACGGTCATCCATTTTACATCATCTCATTTACATGTATTTTACATGAATACACACATACATAGCATATTTAGGTTTGTATGTATATTCATATCCAAACATAAATTAAGCAGCTACTGTATTAGAGCGTGCCATTTAAGGGGTTGCCATAAAGTAGATTAAGGTATTTGATATTTAAAGTAAATATTAAAAGGGGTTTCCAATATGAGATTTTTGTTTAGAAAAAAATATTGAATGCTTCAATAGGAAGTATGCCGTTATGAGACATATTAGACCACAGTGACCTCTTTATAGGGCCGTATTATTTTCATGAGATTTGGTATAACCAAATCGTAAAGTAACTGCTATATCTCTTCGTTAGTCTTATGAATTCTATATATGAGGATTTGAATTGAATCTGGGTTGTTGGAATAGGGACCGTATCGTTCACGTGGCCCCAGAGGAAAAAGTCACAAGGTTTTCAATCACAAGCTTAACTTGTATTTTGAATTCCTCGGAATTTTTTCCATCCAAAAGTAATGATTTCGTTGCTTCTTTGAGACACAGTCGGAATTTATAATTCATATTGTTTATCCAACCTTACCTTCAAAAAGTAAGGACTAATGATACCATCGAAATATAACAAATACCCAGAAGTTACACTGTGAGGATGAAGAGGATTCTAAACAATAAGTCGTGGGTTTCTAAGACTCATATACAACAATTTAGCTCTTTACGTACTCACAGATATGGAAATGAGCTTCATTACTCAAAATTATTTAATGAAATTCCTAATTATTTAATTTAATTGCAAAGACAGGATCAGCAAATACGCAATGTTGTTGATGATCTGCCTACCAGAGCCTTGTGTTGACTAAACTTTATGAGCCTTACGAACCAAGTATTTACGAGGATATTTCCATCACAAAGTCTCACATTTTTATACCCTTCACCACACTGTGGTACAGGGTATTATGTCTTTGTGCATATGTTTGTAACAGGCAAAAATAATCGAGATAGACCCATGGTTCCTTTTGAGAATATGCATAGAATCACTTTCTGAATCGATTTATGAATGTCCGTCTGTCTGGCTGCCCATGTTAAATTGTAAACAAAGTACAGGTCGCATTTATGATCCGAATTGGATGAAATTTGGCACAGCCTATTGGTTTGGCCCAAGGACGAACCCTATTGAAATTGGAAAAAATCGGTTCAGATTTAGATATAGCTCCCATATATATTTTCGTCCGATTTTAGGTAAATGGTGCACCAAAGTCCCTGAAAATCATTAGATTTGCACGAATTTTGGCATAGCGTACTGAATTATGTCGACAATGATGTGTGCTAAATTTCGAGAAAATCGGTTCATATTTAGATATAGTTCCCATATATAGTTTGCCCCGATTTTAGGTAAATGGTGCACCAAAGTCCCTGAAAATCATTAGATTCGCACGAATTTTGGCATAGCGTACTGAATTATGTCGACAATGATGTGTGCTAAATATCGGGAAAATCGGTTCAGATTTAGATATAGCTCCCATATATAGTTTGGCCCGATTTTAGGTAACTGTTCAGATTTAGATTTCAGGCAAATGGTGGACCAAAGTCCTTAGATTTGCCCGAATAGCGTACTGAATAAAGTCTAGAATGACGTGTGCTAAGTTTCGTGAAAATAGGTTCATATTTAGATATAGCTCCCTTATGTAGTTTTACCCGATTTTAGGTAAATGGTGAGGCAAAGTCCTTGCAAATCTTTTGATTTGCACGAATTTTGGTATAGCGTACTAAATTAAGTCTAGAATAATGTGTGCAAAGTTTCATAAAAATCGGTTCAGATTTAGATATAGCACCCATATATATTTTCGTCACTTTTTATGTAAATGCTACAACAAAGACCCCTATATCGTTCGATTTTGGGCATAGCGTACTGAATTGCGTCTAGAATGATGTGTACAAAGTTTCGTGAAAATCGGATCAGATTTACAAACATCTTCTATATATATTTTCGTCCGATTTTAATGCTGCACTAAAGACCCCTAGCTAGGCCGATTGACACAATGTACTGAAATTGAAATCGGTTCAGATATAGATATAGCATAGCTTCCATATATAATTTCGACTTATTCAAGTTTATTGTACACCAAACAATCAATGGGTGTTTGTTTGAGATTAAATTTTAAACAGTGCAGCATACCGAATAGCGTGTGTCAAGTTTGCTTTAAATCGATTTACAAAATTTATCATAGGTAGCAGAATGACATGTGTAGGCTGTGTACGCATTAATGTTAGTCGGTTTAGATATAGATAAAGATCACATATTTAAGTTCGTTCAATTTCATGTCAATTTTCCTTCGAAAAGGCGACGTCTTTTAGGATACATATGTATAATATGCCCAAAGTGGTGAAGGGTATTATATAGTCGGCCCAGACCGACTTTACTACTTTCCTTACTGGTCTTTACTGTGACTTGGATTATCCCGACAATAGTGCATCGTTGTTCTTAAATATTTGTATGGCGACAAGGGCCATCCTATATCACTGTGAGAAACTCAACTATGCTCGCTCTATGATGAACGTCGGGCAAATACGATCGCTGTGCCACAGAACATTATGAACTGATAGAAACATACTCGGACATTTCGTCGATAAGGCTTTTTATAACCGAAACATACCGAAAATTAAACGGGACAGTTTTAGGGGGGCTATTACAAACCATTAACTTATAGTGTTTGGCGGGTTATTTGGGATATTTAATATTTTTATCACCGAGAAACCCGATATGTTGAATTATAGCCACTCGGATGAGAACATTTTTTAACACCGAAAATGGTGCGGGACCCTTTTGTGTGAAGGAAGGAGTCTCAAGGCGTAGGCCATTTAGAACTGATATTTCAATATCATCATATGACATATCATGAGATGGAAAAATACTCGATCATTTCATCGTTATGTTTGGACTGAACTTTGTATACCCTCCACCATGTGATGTGCATTCAAAATTATTTAAATCGGTTGGGAGCTTTATATAGGGACTATATGTTCCAAATTACTGAGGCTCAGATTGGAAAACTGAGGTGGGAACTTCAACATACCAACAATTAAGCCGGACATTTGTATAGGGGCTATTATATATCATATTATTAAATCCGATATGCCTAATTATAGTCACTTCCATGAGAAAAACTCACTTAAAACTTTATTAATATCGAAAATGGTTCAGAACCTTAATTTGCAGCCATATAGAAAATGTTCTGCAAATTTTTCAACATATTGCAATTGGAACACAGTATTGATAATTTTTGGTAGGATGATTTGAACCAGAAAAATTGAATTTGAGCCAAATCGAAAATATGCCGAAACCGCAATGGATCTTTAGGGTCTACTACGAAACATGTATGAATATTTATAATTTTTGGTAGGCCAATTTCGAATCGGTCAACCCCCCTGAAGAACCGATCGACTACTTTAGTCACTTTTCACACAAAACTCAGGGTCCATTTGAACCTCTAAATAAACCTAAACCTTTATGAAAACAAACATGCTCATTCTTTGGCCCGATCCCCTACTCCATGCTAAATTTCGAAGCTCGGGCCATAATTGCGGCCTTTGGAGCCACCAGAAAAAAACGAAAAAATAAGTATTTGGTTCATCTCATCCCTTAACATTTACAGGATTGGTCCATAACTGATTTTTGCGGACTATTTATAACGACATAGTCGAGTTATAATGTCCCGACCAATTTTAGGTATTTTGGATAGGCATCTATCTCATGGGGTCTTTAGTGATGGCTTTGGGGAATATATATTTCCATAATATTTCCAATTATAATATGGCAACTCTTCTCATCCACAACAAATGTGTATGCAAATGATAAAGATTATTAATTAGTTTATAACTAAAACACATACAGATGATCCCACATAAGAGTGAAGAATGGAGGGAGGGCAGGGCTGTCAAACCATCCATACCGAAAGCCTTTATTTTCAGTACAATTGTTTGTATTCGATAAATGTGCAGTCTATCAAATATATCATGCAGTTGATGTTGTTGCATTGGCTCTTGTTGTTCTCGGAGATATCAAACATTGTAACTGATTTGACAGCAAACTTCAAGTGCAATCATCATGATGACCCCAATCCCCAGAGTATGGCAGATTTCATGGAGTTTGCTTCAATAGTGTGTGTGTGTGCGGTGTGTCTGAATGTGTGTGGTCATTGGGTAAGTGATGGTACAAGGGACAAGAGATGTGTATGCGTGAGTGCGTATATCTTCATGTTCATATTTTGTGGTGAATGCGGATGTCATGCCAAGAAGTAGCTTTCTATCTATCTGTTTGATTTTAAAATCATACTAAATGCTGCTACAGAACGAATGAGTCGCCGTTTCGATTGGCTGGCTATTTGATTCTTTAGTTTTGTCATACTTAATAAATTTGTTGAGGAGCTATTTAGCCATCAAGTGTTTGATTGAATGAAATTATCCCCCTCCTTTTGGGGGTTATGTATTCTGAAGAGGATTTAGAATTTGTTGGGACTGATATACAATTTAAAATGATTATTGGGAATGTTACACTCTGCGTGATAATTGAATATAGAGTATGGTGGGGTACATAGGAATTGCAAGGAGGGAGAATGTGTCTAAGAAATTGAGTTGAGAATAAAGGGGATAATATATGCATTATAGACCTTCAGACAGAAGTGTAGTTCAGTGATGCCCCTTTAAAAGTCTTAAAAGAGATCTCATCTTCTTTGAGAGCCAAGTAGGATAAAGTCTCCCCATGAATCAAAACCGTAAAGGTATTCCCTAAGAAAAATCAAATTGCGTACCTCTGTAAAATAAAGATTAAAGGAGAATATCTGTAATCAGTAACTCAGTGTTGGTGTTCTTTAAGGAGTGGAACTATTAAGGACAGTTAGAAGAAGAGAAGATCCATTGTGGTGTTTTCCACTGATCCAATATAAAGATCGAAACATTTTTTAAAATATTTAAAATCTAGTGAACCTGTTTTGAAATTTATTTAGAGAAAATGCAGACACACCAAAAATGCTACCAGGATCTTGAAATATTATTTTCCTGCGCAAAAGGTTTAAGCTCAATAAATCTGTCTTAGAACGTCATAACAATATCGCCTTGAATATCGGTTCTCCAAAAATCCTTAACTATCATGGAAACTCCCATATCCACACACATCTTTGCTATTGTGACATTTTCGGTAATAAACTACTCAACATTATTTCACTTCACACAGACACAAAGTGTTATGAAGTGACACAAAGACCTCTTAGCAGCAAAAAATATATAATTTACAAAGATAATCCAAAACAATTGTTTATGGCTATGTGATGGGTTGACAATACCGACAAAAATCCGACGAGAGGCACAATATTCTGACTGTTAAAAGGCATTGACATCATCATAAAATGAAACATGGATAACATGTTTGACATATGAAGCAAGCATTCAATTCTAACCGCCAGCAATTATGAAGGCAATCCATTACGATAAGAACCATCAGCTACTAATACACAGATTACTAGGCACACAAGTAGGGATCAACACATTCACACACACACACTCGCAGTGAGGGAAACATAGATGCCTTTGTGGCGCTTAACAAACACCCACTTAAATAATCAGCCTTTGTGAGATATATACATACAGTCACTTAGACTGTCACTCAGACGTTAAAAGTGAGCCTAATGTGGCAGTTGCTTACTTCAAAGCAGAAAAGGGGTGTAGGCAAACAGCATTGACAGATGAGTCCTTTGGCTGCGATTTAAATAAATACAGTTTTATGTTTAAATTAACAGGAAGCATCAGGATAATATGATGAAGATTTGCAGGGGTTTCCAATGAGTGGGGTTAATTTGAATTGAAGTTATTATAATAACTAGAGAAATACTAAAAAAAGAACAGTCAAAATTTTCAAAACTAATGAATTTTTGGGTAGTCGGAAAGTACCATGCAGAATCACAATACAGAAATTGGTTAAAAAATCAATGACTGACGCTAGTATATCACTATTCAGTGGCTCGAGATCTAATGAGAATTTTGCGCTGTAACCCAATCTAGTGAAGAAACCCTAGGTCTATTTGCACATTCCTCGTCCTATGATATGGGGTTTTTAATATAAAATATCTTTTTCGAGCGTTTTATGGTCCAAATAAAATTTACCCCAGTTTTCCAAACAGATAGCTATGGAACTATTACAGACACTCAGTTTGGAAAACTGGGATGGAAACTTCAATACCCCAAAAATGTATTTGGGCCTTCAGCTCGTCTATGAAAGGATCCCTTCAGTTCGTCTTCAAAATATCGCAGCTATGCCAAAACATGGACCCATATAGACCATTCTGTATAGATGTATGTCAGCCTTCAAGAACCCTTTATACCAATATGGCAAATGCGGCCAAAACCTTCAAAACATCGTAAATAGGTTTCTACGGTTTATGGGAGTTATACCAAAACGTAAAGCGATTTTGATTGGTAGGAGGATTTAACATCCCATGAGAACCTGAAAAATCAAATTAGAGCCAATTCCATTAAAACGACTCCAAACTTCCTAAAATGCTGAAAAATAGTTAGTACCATTACCGGAAACTTGGGCCCATATTAAAAATTTCTAGTAGGGAAATTTTCTTTACAATGAGAATCCAAAATTACTGCCAATTTTGTGGAAACACGTGCCCAAACTCCCCAAAATATCGAAAATTGGGATGTAGCGTTATATGGGGGCTACTGTAAAAACCAGGAATGTTTTCTGTTCAGTGAAAACCAAAAATACCAAATTCTTACTAATTAGATTGAAAAAGAGTGCCTCAAAATATCGAATATTTTGTGTATAGATATATGGAGGCTACTACATATATAGACCTTCAGATGAAAGGTATACAAATTATTCGGAATTCTCCAGATTCTTAAAGCTCAAGAGTTATTGTTGAAAACTTCTCCACTCTCAAGTCTGACTGTTAGGTACTGTTTATGGTCCGACTGGGTTATCGAACTTAACTTGTCTTTTATCGGACAAGTTTCCAATCGTGTCTCGATGAGGTGATAACTTTTATGGTCTAGGTCAATACGTATTTGGATAATAAAAGTTTCATAAAAAGCGGGTTCATGGTGGAAATTTTGCTTGGATATTGTAATACTCTCCACCATATTATTTTGGGTTCTTGATAGAAAAAAATCTTCGTAGAAAATTTTCGATATAGGTCCACCTTTTGGTATAGTCCGCATACAAATGTGTCGTTCCATTTTTTAAAGTTTGGAGGGGTTTATGGACCTTTCCAACCATGTTGAAATTCAGGGTTTTTGCAAAACTAGCCATCGTATACTGGTTCCGATAAATTTGAGGTTTGATGATCTACGCCCATTTTCCAACCAAAATGGGTGTAATTTTGTATGTCGTGGTGGGTTAGAAATTTCGTCCCATAAAATGTTTAATATATGTCCAGGTTTTGATGTAGTTCCCATATAACGATACCAGATTTAGATTTTTTGTGTCGAAGTTTTCAGCCAAGTTGCCTATAATTTGACATGACATATTTCATAAAAGGTCCATAGTTTCACCTAGCATTCATATTAAGGTTCTGTCTCATATTCGGTATTTTGAAGATATTATCCAATTTGTTCCTAACGAAGTGACAGTAATAGGAATACTGGGTTCTAGCAGGTTTGGTCCAATTTTCTAACCGAAGTGGCTGTTTGAAAAAATTCTAATTTTGTTCGGATTTTAATATAATACCTATATAACGACCCACATCCTATTTTCAATTCTATTCAATTTATTTCATAAACAAGAACCTAGCCCAAAGGGCCATGAGCGATTCCAAAAACTTCTTTACTTTTCGGTATTCTTGAATAGTTTTTTTCAAAGCTCCTATATAATCGATTATATTTGATTTTTTTTAACGTAATAATGCATTGGACAAAAATACCCTGGCATGAAATTTATAAGACCATGGTACAAATTTATAAGACCAAGGGATTCGTCTGTCGCACGGTTGTAGGTTAAGGCTTTAGACACATTTTTTCAGCAAATTTTGCAGAAAATCTTTGATATTGGACCATGATTTGAAATAGCTCTATTTGTCAAAAATCAGTCCGACAAAATTTTACGGCCTTTTACATGTTTTTATTATTAATTTTATAACACCCCCTGTATTATGAAAAAATATTCATTTATAGTCCAAAAATTTCAATACGAAAATACCACCTCTGATTGGAAACCCTTTCAATTTATGCCATTGACAACTTATTTTTTATTTTAACTACCAGGTTAAGAACTTTCGAAAAAATTCAAAATTAATTAATATTTATTTAGGCATTGATTTGAAATTCAATCACTGTTAGTAGAAAATATGTGTATATGTTTTTAGAGACTAGACAGAAATTGTCTGTTCTAAATATCCCCTGTTTATTACTAACATCCTCGCCAGCACCACCACCATCCATCCCCATCATCATTACTACTTAAATACAAACACATGCTGCACTTCACTGCCGGGCATCAATGAATATTTAATTATTTAATTAAAAGAGTAACATTTGGTATTTCAGTCAAATAATGTTAACAAAAATAGCAAATCTAACAGCAACAACATAATACATTAATGTCTGTTCGAAAATATAAACCTACATACATTTAAATGCCAATGTGTGTTTGTTGCCACATCCTTTGTTAACAAATGTGTGTTGTGTCCATGCTGTATGTGTGTGTGTGTGCTAAACGTACTAATTTTAAATTTACAGATATTTAGATAAGAGTAACCATTTTGTCTGCTATCAGCAGCTAACCATTTGACAAAAAGGGTTTTCGAGTATTTGCCCATCTGTTTGTTATTGGTAATAGAAAATAACAAACAATTAGGTTTACTAACACCCTTCTAGGGGGTGCGAGGGGAATTTGTTGTACGTCAGTTGACTAATTGATAAGATCAATGGATAAGTCATTATTGTAAATACAACAAAAGCTATTCAATTAACTAATGTTAGGACATAATGCACGCCTGCGGATGACTTCATTAGGGTGCTATTAAGGTTGTTATTGTGTAGTTATTTAAAAGGACATTTGTTAGACCGGGCGAATGACACATTTGGTTGAATGGTTGGTTATTAAAAATGTGTAAAATTATTTTAAAAGATGTATGTATTTTCACATTAACTGAAACTTGGTAATGGAGACACTAATGTCAGACGGTCAGGCTGTATGATACCATATATGTATTCATATATATTCATATATAAACATTTAATCCAAAGCTAACAAATGTGAAATCTAATATTTTTTATATGTGCAAAACATCATTTCTTTTCTGAAATATGAACCAGCTTTAGTCAAGCAATGCTACAGGAATCACGATTTAATGTCAATCGGATAGACTTAGGGGCTTTGGTTTGTCATTCATATAAAAGTAGGAAAACTATATATGAGAGATATAAAAAAAAATCAGAACAAACTGTCCGCAAGACATTCGGAAATATTTTTGACCAGAAATCCTATATGATCAAACTTTATCAAAAACATAATAATAGGACTGGACCTTTATGTGGAGGCTGTATCAAACGTAGAACTTTATAGAAAATATTTGGCAAAAATGAGTTTTATCCTCTAATATCACACGATGCCAAGCTACAGCCACTACAATAGGAAAATGCGGCTAAAACTCTTATATAGGGACCATGTCAAAACATGGACCTGTATTGATCATTTTCCGTCAGCCTTCACTTACAGCTACACCACAAAATTTACAGCCACAAAAATTCGGCTAAAGCCTTCAAAATACCGAAAATAGGACTGTACCGGTA
>NW_026889326.1:0-12725 GCF_032173495.1 Musca vetustissima
ACTATAAAAAGGCGTAGATTTTCTAAAAAAATATCAAGGACTATAAACAGGCGAGGATTTTTTAAAAATATTTTTTCAAGAACTATAAACAGGCGTGAATTTTAATACCCTTCACTGTGGTGCAGTACAGGTCGCCTTTATGATCCAAATAGGATGAAATTTGACATAGGTCACTTATTTGGCCCCAGGACGAACCCTATTGAAATTGGGAAAAATCGGAAAAATTGGAAAAGTACAGGTCGCAATCATGATCCGAATAGAATGAAATATGGCATAAGTCACTTATTTGGCTCAAGGACGACCCCTATTGACATTGTCCAAAAACGGTTCAGATTTATATATAGCTCCCATGTATATTTTCTTCCGATTTGAGGTAAATGGCGCACGAAAGTCCCTAAATATTTTTCGATTTGCACGAAATTTGGCACAGCGTACTGAATTGCGCCTAGAAAGATGTGTGTTAAGTTTCGTGAAAATCGGTCATGATTTAGATATAGCTCCCATATATAGTTTCGCCCGATTTCATGTAAATGGTGCACCAAAGTCCCTATATATCATTCGATTTGCACGAATTTTGGTACAGCCTACTGAATAAAGCCTACAGTGATATGTGCTAAGTTTCGTGAAAATCGGTTAAGATTTAGATATAGCTCCCATATATATTTTCGTCCGATTTGGTGCACCAAAGTCCTTAACTAGCGTTCGATTTGCACGAAATTTGACACAGCGTACTGATTTGAGCCTTGAATGATGTGTACTAAGTTGCGTGAAAATCGATTCAGATTTAGATATAGCTCCTATATATATATATTTTCGTCCGATTTTAGGTAAGTAGTGTACCAAAGTCCATATATATCTTTCGATTTGCACGAAATCTGGCATAGAGTTCTGAAATAGGTCCAGAATTATGTGTGTTAAGTTTCCTGAAAATCAGTTCAGATTTAGATATAGCTCCCATCTATATATATGTATATATATATAGATATATATATATATATATTCGTCCGATTTAATGTAAATGGTGTATCAAAGTCCTTATATGTCTTTCGATTTGCATGAAATTTCGCCTTGAGCCTAGAATTGAGCCTAGAATGATGTGTGCAAAGTGTCGTGAAAATCGGTTCAGATTTATATATAGCTCCCATATATATTTTCCTCTGATTTAAGGTAAATGGCGCACCAAAGTCCTTAACTAGCTTTCGATTTGCGCGAGCCTAGAATGATGTGTGTTAAGTTTCCTGAAAATCGGATCAGATTTAGATATAGCTCCCATATATATTTTCGTCCGATTTAAGGTAAATGGTGCACCAAAGTCCCTAAATATCTTTCTATTTGGACGAAATTTTGCATAGCGTACTGAATTAAGTCTAGGGCGATGAGTATTAATATTCATGAAAATCGGCTCAGATTAGCTCCCTCTCCAGGCGTGGATTTTTTAAAAGAATATATTTTTGAGTAGTCATCCAAAGGAGTGCATTTTTAGAGAGTCTGAGTTCTATAAAGCCGTGGATTTTTATATCCTACACAACTATGTTGTCAGGGTATTAGAGCTTTGTGCAGCCCCAAAGTTTGTAACGCCGCGAAATATTGGTCCTAGACCCCCCTTTAAGTATACCGATCGTCATATGTCGACTAGCTGAGTCGATCTAGACATGTGTGTCCGTCCGTCTGTCCATTATAATTTGTAAACACGATACAGGCCACACACGATGAAGACCCCTATTGTTTTTGGAAAAGATCGGTTAATATTTAGGGGATGAATTGGACCAAAAACTTAATTTTTGTCGCGAATTTTTGCATGGAGAAGAAGATCGGACCAAAGAATAATTATGCCTGTTTTGATAAAGATCGGTCAATATTTAGCGGGTCACATGGAGTTTGACTTTTGTGTGAAAAATTACAAAATTTGTATTCTATGGCGCATATATTTTCTCTTGAAGGTCCTAGACCCGAGCAGTTAAAAGTATATTCGAGAGGAGTGGTTGACCTTTAAATTGATACCTATAATATGGTCGTATGTATTCGGATGTGGGAGTTACACATAAATATTTACGGGAGCTTAAGTACTGAGATATTATTTAGTAACCTATTACCACACTAGAGGGCGAATTATAGCGCTGATTGCTTTGAAATTTTCCATGAGATTCCAGTTATGGTCAAGAACAACGCCTATAATTTTCGGTGATGATCACATAATCATTTTGGGATGAAAACTGGGTTTTTGTGTTTTTCCGAGTCGATCTATAGACCACAATTGAAATCCGAATATCACAACACAACCCACGGCGAAGGGAATATGGACAAGTAATTAGAAGGACTGAATATTAGTAATATTCGGAAAATATGTCAGTGTAAGAAAAAGTGCTCTTGACCTCTAATAGGTTAAGAGGGTGCAAATATCACAAAATATTGTCCAGGCTCGAAATAAACACCAGCAGAAAGTTGGAGTTCCGTGGTAGTTGTGTAGGGTATCGTAAGGTCGGCCCCGTCCGACTATACTGCTCCGCTCACTGGTTTAAAAGAATATTTTTTCCAAGACCTCTTGTTTTTTAAACAAAAAAGATTAAAGTGTTTTCCAAACATTCTATCCAAAAAATATTACTCTCCGTTCCCCTTTATCTCACACTTGTGTTAGAAAAACGCAATTGCTTTTATCCTCCCCGTTTATTGATGTACCCAATCGAATATAAATAGTTGCCAAACGCTCCTTTTGCGGAATGATGCGTCTTCGTAAGCTATAAATAATTTATGTGCATAAAATGAAATCTTTTGACACTGTTAACCCTCAGCACTTAACACTTGGATAATTCGCTATTATCCAGCTAATGATGCTCAACCCCAAAAAAAAAATTGCCAAATGACTACGACGTAGAAGGAGAAGAACATGAAATATACATCGAGACCAAAAATGAGTAAAAAAAAAACATTTCAGAATTATTGATGACTTTTTCCACTTGACTAAGTTCGCATTTAACTAACATAGATCATTGTAACGCAAGCACCACAAAGACCCCTCTACAACACAGCATCGTCTTTGAGACAATTACAGAAACAAATAAATGGTTGGGGAGGAGAAGATGTATACTAGCTGTTCCTTCATTGTGGTGGGGGATAACTGAACAATTGTTTTAATGACTTGAAATACAGTTACACCTAAATGTTGAATGTTTGCCTGGGAAAAAATCCACGCCTTGTGGAGATCCTTGAAAAATATTCTTTTAAAAATCCACGCCTTGTGGAGGTCCTTGAAAAATATTCTTTAAAAATTCCACGCCTTTGTGGAGGTCCTTGAAAAATATTCTTTTAAAATTCCACGACTTGTGGAGGTCCTTGGAAAAATATTCTTTAAAAAATCCACGCCTTGTGGAGGTCCTTGGAAAAATATTCTTTAAAAAGTCCACGCCTTGTGGAGGTCCTTGAAAAGTATTCTTTTAAACATCCATGCCTTGTGGAGGTCCTTGAAAAATATTCTTCTAAAAATCCACGCCTTGTGGAGGTTCTTAAAAAATATTCTTTTAAAAATCCACGTCTTGTGGAGGTCCTTGAAAAATATTCTTTTAAAAATCCACGTCTTGTGGAGGTCCTTGAAAAATATTCTTTAAAAATTCCACGCCTTGTGGAGGTCCTTGAAAAATATTCTTTTAAAATTCCACGCCTTGTGGAGGTCCTTGAAAAGTATTCTTTTAAAAATCCACGCCTTGTGGAGGTCCTTGAAAAATATTCTTTTAAAAATCCACGCCTTGTGGAGGTCCTTGAAAAGTATTCTTTTAAACATCCATGCCTTGTGGAGGTCCTTGAAAAATATTCTTCTAAAAATCCACGCCTTGTGGAGGTTCTTAAAAAATATTCTTTTAAAAATCCACGTCTTGTGGAGGTCCTTGAAAAATATTCTTTTAAAAATCCACGTCTTGTGGAGGTCCTTGAAAAATATTCTTTAAAAATTCCACGCCTTGTGGAGGTCCTTGAAAAATATTCTTTTAAAAATCCACGCCTTGTGGAGGTTCTTGAAAAATATTCTTTTAAAAAACCACGCCTTGTTGAGGTCCTTGAAAAATATTCTTTTAAAAATCCACGCCTTGTGGAGGTCCTTGAAAAATATTCTTTTAAAAATCCACGCCTTGCGGAGGTCCTTGAAAAATATTCTTTTAAAAATAAACGCCTTGTGGAGGTCCTTGAAAAGTATTATTTTAAAAATCCACGCCTTGTGGAGGTCCTTGAAAAATATTCTTTAAAAAATCCACGCCTCATAAAGCCTTGAAAATGTTCTCAAAAAAATTCACGCCTTCGGAAGACTTGAAAAAAATTATTTTATAAGAAATCCACGTTTTGAGAAGCCTTGATAAGTATTCTTAAAAAAAGCAAATAAAAATTCCTATTATTGAAATTTTCTTAACCCATATCCTTTATATCCTTTTCATAGTTAAACACTTTGTTACAACATTTATGTTAATTACCAATAATATTTGCAGAAAAGCCTAATTTCCCTTCTTTGTCAAGTTGGAAATTTTCTGTGTCCTCGTTCTCTATCCCTCTCTCTCTCTCTCTCACTTAACAATCTACAAACGGTTGTATAAATAATGGAAATGGAAAATTAATGGATTTTCTTGTGTGTTTGGGAAAACAGAGACTAAATGAATGGTGGTGTGCCACCAAAAGGGAGCTCCAGCAATTTATCTATGAGGTTACCATGCCATACATCCTCACTCGTCCTGTACACCATGGCTTGCCTTTGCCTGTCATTATGTTCCGCAGTAGTAGTAGCAGCAGTAATAACAAAGCCATTATCGTCAGGACATCCTTACAAGTGGAACAATTGAATAATAAGTTATTATCGACTGGTTACCAACGGATGCTTCATTCGAACTTCATTTATTCATGTTATCCTTGTTGCCTTTACATTATTAATGGGTCCTTTGTGTGTGGGAAGAAAACGAGAAACCGAGTTATGTTTTTGGGTTAGGCAATGTGGAAGGCCTTAAATGTGCGATTAAAATGGATATTAAAAGGGGTCGTGAAAAATGTTTCACACATAGTTCTGAATAAATACGGAATAAGTTTATTTTTCTGTGCAGAAAATGTATACCACTGTTTTGAGTTTGGTTTTCCTTTTTCCTCTCCTAATGAGTATGTGTTGAATGTGAGTCCTGTAGCAACACTTCAATATGTGTTTAATGACTGTCACGCAATGCCCTTCCTTTCCATGTTATTTATGTCATTCGAGTCATTAACTTGTTGGCTATTTGACTCATCTCCAAAACGTTCTTTGGCATAGTACTTGACTTACTTACTTGCCTGCAGGTCGGAAGCCAAGCAAACAATTTTCCAGAATATTTCAAGAAACTTCGTAAAGCGTTTTCGGGGCTATTAAGTCAACAAAATACATGTTACTTTGCCGAATTTTATAAAGCCCATCACAATATTAAGACGAGCCACATCCTTTAACTGGGCGGAGATATCTCTCCCAGCTCCCAGTGAATTTTTACTGCAATGTTTTACTGGGTTATGTTGACGCCAAGCAAATGTTTGACTAACAAACTGTCAATAATTTGATTAACGATGCAACAACGTAACTTTTTTCTTGTCTTGCAAAAATTTCCTGGTATTTGTTGTTACATTAAGACACTTACGGACACACGCACACACTTTCGACGATATTTCAAATAAATGAGTTTTACATAAACTGTAATTAGCTGGAAGAAATATGAGATCATATTTCAACAGCTGAGACGTGGAAAGAAAAACCAAAAAAAAAAATAAAATCCACGCCTTGAAAGGTCTCAGAAAAAAATATATATTTTTTTAAATTTACGCGTTGAAAGTTCTCAGAAAAATATTTCTTTAAAAAATCCACGCCTTGAAAGGTCTCAAAAAAAATATTTTTTTTAAAAAATCCACGCCTTGAAAGGTCTCAGAAAAATATTTTTTTTTAAATCCACGCCTTGAAAGGTCTCAAAAAAAATATTTTTTTTTAAATCCACGCCTCCCAAAAAAAATATTTTTTTTAAAAAATCCACGCCTTGTTGTGGCTTCAGAAAAATATTTTTTTTTAAATCCACGCCTTGAAAGGTCTCAGCAAAATTCTTTTTAAAAAATCCACGCCTTTTAAAAACTCCATGCCTTTTAAAAACTCCATGCCTTTTAAAAAATCCACGCCTTGAAAGGTCTCAGAAAAATATTTTTTTTAAAAATCCACGCCTGTGAAGGACCTTGAAAAAATATTTTTTTTAAAAAATCCACGCATTCAAAGGACTCAGAAAAATACTTTTTAAAAAATCCACGCCTTGAAAGGTCTCTGAAAAATACTTTTTAAAAAATCCACGCCTTGAATGGTCTCAGAAAAAAATTTTTTTTAAAAATCCATGCCTTCAAAGGACTTAGAAAAATATTTTTTTTTTAAATCCACGCCTTGAAAGGTCTCAGAAAAATATTTTTTTTTTAAATCCACGCCTTGAAAGGTCTCAGAAAAATATATTTTTTTAAATCCACGCCTTCAAAGGACTCAGAAAAATATTTTTTAAAAAATCCACGCCTCGAAAGGACTCAGAAAAATATTTCTTAAAAAATTCATTAGGAAGACCTACAAATTATTCTTTTCAAAATCCACGCCTTAGGAACGCCTACAAATTATCCTTTTAAAAATCCATGCTTTGGGGAGGCCTACAAATTATTCTTTAAAAAAGTAAGGTAAGTAGTAAAGTCAGACTGTGCCGACTATATGATACCCTTCACCACTTTGTGTATATTGTACATATGTATCCTTACAATTGTATGTCAGTGTTCTCCAGCAGGAACATACTCATGTCTTCCTGCAACCTATGATAAATTTAATTTCATTCGGGAAATGTTCCATGCGTACCATGGAAAACAATTTATAGCAAATATTATACACACTATTCGGTACGTCGCACTGTTAAAAATTTAATTTCAATCGAACACCCGTTCGAAATACAAATGGAAGCTATGACAGCATCTGCACCAATTTCAACAAAACCCTATTACGTCATTCAAGTCTCAATTTGATACGTTGTGCAAATAAGACCAGTAAGGAAAGTAGTAAAGTCGGACGGGGGCGACTATATGATACCCTTCACCACTATGGGTATATTAAACAGGACTATTAACATTAAATTGGATCAAATAAAATATATGATGTTTATCTAAATGTCAATCTACCTAGATCTATCCATAAACATGTCATTCGTATGTTACAATGGGACTAAGGGTTGTAAATCGGCTTCAAACAAATATAAATAGGTCATCCGTTGGGCTATGTCTGCACTTCTAGAAAACGCAACTACGTAATTCTATGCTCAATTTTGTACGTTGTGCAAAATTTAATGTCAATCTGACTAACATGAGGAGTTTGATGCCCAATTTACTTGAAATCGGTCGAAAATATATATGGAAGCTCTATCCAAATATTAAGCGATTTCAAACTAACTTGTCACAGGTTAGGTTATACTAATTTTAGAACCTTTTGTTCCTATCAGCCTATTGGTTCCTTGGTTCGTCAATTACTTAAAATCAATCTATAATAAAAGGGAGCTATATCTAAATCTGGACCGATTTTCACGAAACTTTACAGACATCATTATAGGCTCAATTCAGTACGTTATGCCAAATTTCGTGCAAATCGAAAGATATATAGGGACTTTGGGGGACCATTTACATGAAATCGGACGAAACTATATATGGGAGCTATATCTAAATCTGGACCGATTTTATCGAAACTTGGCAGACATCATTCTAGGCTCAATTCAGTACGTTATGCCCAATTTCGTACAAATCGAAAGATATATAGGGACTTGGGGGCACCATTTACATGAAATCGGACGAAACTATATATGGGAGCTATATCTAAATCTGGACCGAATTTCAAAAAACTTGGCAGACATCATTCTAGACTCAATTCAGTACGTTATGCCAAATTTCGTGCAAATCGAAAGATATATAGGGACTTTGGTACACCATTTACCTAAAATCGAGAGCTATATCTAAATCTGAACCGCTTTTTCCCAATTTCAATAGGGTTCGTCCTTGGGTCAAACAAATGAGCGGTGCCAAATTTCATCCAATTCGAATTATAAATGCGACTTGTACTTTATTTACAATTTAACATGGACAGACAGACGGACGGACGGACATGCATAAATCGACTTAGAAAGTGATTCTGTGCAAAGGTGGCATGTGTCCATCTCGTTTCCTTTTGCCTGTTTCAAACATATGCACAAAGACATAATACCCTGTACCACAGTGTGGTGAATGGTATAAAAATCCATGCCTTGGGACGGCCTTGAAAAAAATATTCTTTAAAAAGCCGTGCCTTGAGAAGGCCTGGAAAAATATTCTTTAAAAAATCCACGCCTTGGGAAGGCCTTGTAAAATATTCTTTAAAAAATCCACGCCTTGGGAAGGCCTTGTAAAATATTCTTTAAAAAATCCACGCCTTGGGAAGGCCTTGTAAAATATTCTTTAAAAAATCCACGCCTTGGGAATATTTCGCGATATTTTCACTAGAGACCAAAACATATTACTTATATTCAGTACATGCCTTCTAATTACTTATCCATATTCCCCTCACCGTGGGTTGTGTTGTGATCGATCAGCCCAAAAACTCAAAAAATTAGGTTTTCGGTCTACTTCACCCCAAAATTATCATCTGATCATCAATGAAAATTATAAGCATTGTCCTTGACCATTACTAAAACTTCATGCAAAATTTCAAAGCGATCAGCACTATATTTCCGTCCTCTAGTGTGGTAATGGATTACTTAATAATATCTGAATACGTAAGCACCTGTAAATATTTAAGTGTAACTCCCACATCCGAGTACATACGACAATATAATTGGTATTGATTTAAAGTTCAACCACTCCTCTTGGCTATACTATCAACTTCTCGGGTTTATGTCCTTCAGAAGTAAATATATACGCCAAATAATACAAAGTTTGTCATTTTTCACACACAAGTCAGATCTTTATCAAAACCGGCATGCTTATTCTTTGGCCCGATCGCCTTCTCCATGTAAGAATCCGTTATGTTTGGGCCTTAACTGCGGCCTCTGTAGCAACCAGAAAAACCAACCAAAAATTTAGTATTTGCTCCATTTCATCCCCTAAATATTAACCGATATTTACCGAAATAGGGTCTTCATTGGGAAGAACCCATTCTACATGCAAAATTTCGAGAAGATTGGTCCATAACTTTGGCCTGTATCGTCTTTGCAATTTACAATGGATAGACGGACTGACGGACACACATGTCTAGATCGACTCAGCTAGCCGAGATATGACGATCGGTATACTTAAAGAGGGGTCTAGGATCAATATTTCGCGGCGTTACAAACTCTTGGGACTGCACAAAGCTATAGTACCCAGACAACATAGTTGTGTAGGGTATAAAAACCCACGCCTTGGAAGGACTCAGAAAAATATTCTTCAAAAAATCCACGGCTTGAAAGGACTCAGAAAAAAATTCTTCAAAAAATCCACGCCTTGAAAGGACCCAGAAAAAAATTCTTCAAAAAATCCACGCCTTAAAAGGACTCAGAAAAATATTCTTCAAAAAATCCACGCCTTGAGAAGCCTTGAAAAAACTTTCTTTAAAAGAACACGCCTTATGAAGCCTTGAAAAAATATTCTTTAAAAAATCTACGCCTTATGGAGTACTAGAAAAATATTCTTTAAAAAATCCACGCTTTATGGAGTCCTAGAAAAATATTTTTTAAAAATCCTGCCTTCATAGCCTTATTTAATTCAATTACCACCTAAATTATAAACTTAATTCGATATCTCTAAAGACCATAAACATTTTTTTCTTGGTTTTTAACACCCCGCTCAAGATTAAAACAACTTATTTCACACCTCATTGTTGTTGCTGTTCTTCGTGTAATCTTTGTTGTAAAATCCTTATAATAAATCTTTAATTATGGCCAGCCGGAGAGTATTTTCTGATAATCCTCTTAGCTGAGATTAAATCAATTTCTTATAACAAACACTCCAATTATGAATGCTGGCAGTGTTAGAGAGCCGTTCGTTCTATTAAATTTGAGTCCGGGTATTAAAGCAATCTTAAGATTATATTAAGTGTTTCTGATATGGCATTACTTTACAATGTTGTTGTTGGTGTTGCTTGTTGTTGCTGTTGTTCGGCTCCTTGTAATTTTGCATAGTACAATTATATGTAAATATGTAGTAATGTATTTCATGGGTTCTCCGTGCAGGGCAGAAATTCCATTCCTTTGTGTTTATTTATTTTAATATTTTGCAACAACAAAGGTAGCGAGCAATTACAACACAAACATGAATACATAAAACATAAATTTCCTGAAAAATAAACAATATTTTGTACTCGAAGTAAATACCAAAAAGCAACAACTAGCGGCCTGCCGAACGACTGAACGAACAGCCAAGACAAACTTGGCCATAAATCATTTGGTTATTAATTACAAGCATGTACAACAAATAACAACAGCAGCAACAACAACAACAATTTGTAGTAAATATGCCAAGGTTCTGAGGCATGTACATGGAATTTAAATTTCAAATGTGTTGGAGGATATATTTTAAAGGGTCATTAAGGATAATAATTTTTTCAAGGACCTACATAAGGCGTGGATTTTTTAAAAGAATATTTTCAAGGACCTATAAAAGGCGTGGATTTTTTAAAAGAATATTTTCAAGGACCTACAAAAGGCGTGGATTTTTTAAAAGAATATTTTCATGGACCTATAAAAGGCGTGGATTTTTTAAAAGAATATTTTCAAGGACCTATAAAAGGCGTGGATTTTTTAAAAGAATATTTTCAAGGACCTACATAAGGCGTGGATTTTTTAAAAGAATATTTTCAAGGACCTATAAAAGGCGTGGATTTTTTAAAAGAATATTTTCAAGGACCTATAAAAGGCGTGGATTTTTTAAAAGAATATTTTCAAGGACCTACATAAGGCGTGGATTTTTTAAAAGAATATTTTCAAGGACCTATAAAAGGCGTGGATTTTTTAAAAGAATATTTTCAAGGACCTATAAAAGGCGTGGATTTTTTAAAAGAATATTTTCAAGGACCTACATAAGGCGTGGATTTTTTAAAAGAATATTTTCAAGGACCTATAAAAGGCGTGGATTTTTTAAAAGAATATTTTCAAGGACCTATAAAAGGCGTGGATTTTTTAAAAGAATATTTTCAAGGACCTACATAAGGCGTGGATTTTTTAAAAGAATATTTTCAAGGACCTATAAAAGGCGTGGATTTATTAAAGAATATTTTTCAAGGACCTATAAAAGGCGTGGATTTTTTAAAAGAATATTTTCAAGGACCTACATAAGGCGTGGATTTTTTAAAAGAATATTTTCAAGGACCTATAAAAGGCGTGGATTTTTTAAAAGAATATTTTCAAGGACCTATAAAAGGCGTGGATTTTTTAAAAGAATATTTTCGAAAGATCCTTTAAGGCATGGATTTTTTAAAAGAATATTTTTCAAGGACCTCCATAGGCGTGGATTTCCTAAAGAATATTTTTCAAGGTCCTCCTTAGGCGTGGATTTCATAAAGAATATTTTTCAAGGACCTACATAGGCGTGGATTTTTTAAAAGAATATTTTCAAGGACCTATAACAAGGCGTGGATTTTTTAAAAGAATATTTTCAAGGACCCTTAGATTTTTTAAAAGAATATTTTCAAGGACCTACATAAGGCGTGGATTTATTAAAAGAATATTTTCAAGGACCCGTGGATTTATTAAAAGAATATTTTCAAGGACCCTTAGACCAAGGCGTGGATTTATTAAAAGAATATTTTCAAGGACCCTTAGATTTATTAAAAGAATATTTTCAAGGACCTATAAAAGGCGTGGATATATTAAAAGAATATTTTTCAAGGACCTATAAAAGGCGTGGATTTGTTAAGGATTGTTTTTGAGAACCTATAAAAGGCGTGGATTTTTTAAAAGAATATTTTCAAGGACCTATACCAAAGCGTGGATTTTTTAAAAGAATATTTTTCAAGGACCTTAACTTAAGCGTGGATTTTTTAAAAGAATATTTTTCAAGGACCTACTTAAGCGTGGATTTTTTAAAAGAATATTTTTCAAGGACCTATAAAAGGCGTGGATTTTTTAAAGAATATTTTCAAGGACCTATAAAAGGCGTGGATTTTTTAAAGAATATCTTTCAAGGACCTATAAAAGGCGTGGATTTTTTAAAGAATATCTTTGAAGGACCTATAAAAGGCGTGGATTATTTAAAGAATATCTTTCAAGGACCTATAAAAGGCGTGGATTTTTTAAAAGAATATTTTCAAGGACCTATAAAAGGCGTGGATTTTTTAAAAGAATATTTTCAAGGACCTATAAAAGGCGTGGATTTTTTAAAAGAATATTTTCAAGGACCTATAAAAGGCGTGGATTTATTAAAGAATATATTTCAAGGACCTATAAAAGGCGTGGATATTTTAAAAAATATATTTCAAGGACCTATAAAAGGCGTGGATTTGTTAAAGGATTGTTTTCAAGGACCTATAAAAGGCGTGGATTTTTTAAAGATTATTTTTTCAAGGACCTATAAAAGGCGTGGATTTTTAAAGATTATTTTTTCAAGGACCTATAAAAGGCGTGGATTTTTTAAAGATTATTTTTTCAAGGTCCTATGAAAGGCGTGGATTTTTTAAAAGAATATTTTCAAGGACCTATAAGGCGTGGATTTTTTAAAAGAATATTTTCAAGGAGGCG
>NW_026889327.1:0-12796 GCF_032173495.1 Musca vetustissima
TCATATCTCAATTTTTATACACATTATTCTCAAGATATGACTATCTATTTTGAAACTTATATTATATATTACAAAGGCAGGAAACTTTAAAATGTCACAGAAAATAAATTATTTTGTATTTATTACAATCACGTGTAAATTTTGAAAGCTGAATTATTAAAAATTTAAATTATATGTCTAAATGTATAATTATGTCATGTCCTTGTATAATTTTGCCATACTCTGATACATACTCCTATTTTATTGGTATGAAATGATAATGTATACAAAGGAAATAATACATACATGGAAAAAGTCAATGTAATAAATACAGATTCTAATTAAAATATATTTTTACCAAACGATTTATTCTATGTTCAAGAAGAAGAGTACTAAACTATATTATAAAAACAAATAAAATTGAAAATCAAATGAATACATAAACATATGTTGTTGCTTATTACTATAAAAATGGAAATTTTTTAAATTATTATTTAGTGTTCAATCTTAAGTTTTACAGTACAATTGAATTTCTCTAATTTAGAAAATTTAAAACCATTCAACGTCCTTGAAGCAAATCTTCAAAAGAAAGATGCACGATTGATAACGTTTAATTCCTTGCCCTTGACAACTACGGGACCCCAAGAACTGGCTATGATTGGATTTTATTATACTGGAGAAAGGAATAGGGTAGTGTGCTATTATTGTGATGTTGAAATTTGTTGTTAGAAAGGACTCCCCAGTTGTCCAACATGCACGTTTGTCAAGTAACTGTGCTCTTATGAGAAAAACTTTAACCAACAATGTAGCAATAAATTCTAAGGAACTAAATAAAGGTCTACCTGAAAATAACGTTGATATATGTGGATCACATTATATTACTATTAGACATCAAAATCATCCCAAAGAAATGCTAAATTCCACTGCGACATTAATATTAAAAAGTTTAACTATTAATAATTTTTTAGTGTTATTTTTAATTTTTATTGTTTTTATTTCTGTTGACTGTTTTACATGCTTTTAAACATATTCGATATACAAATTATTATTTATTACTATTACTAGCTGTCAATTTTTTTAAAATTCAGTCAACAATCGATCATGATATCGATTAGTCGATTGTTTCTTCTGCAAATTCTTATGCAAATTTCGGACTAAGGTGTCCTTACTCTTATTTTCCTTTTTGAACCGATTGCCATTTTGGGGTCATTCTAAAAGTGCAATTCAAATTAACAAGACGTAGCGGCTGACCACAACAATAATTTTCGCAGTATAAATGAATATACCGGTGGAAAGTGCTACTGAAGAATTTTAAGTGGAGTGTTCTTTTTATTTTTCCTGTTGGTAGGTTTCAGTGAAACTAACAAACCAATGAAAATTAGCAAGTTTGTATAGGATTGCAGAGTAGGACACAGAAAGTTACCCATTCATACCAGAAGGACAATCCCTATGGACATTGGATCCTAATGATCCATGGTTTGAAGATCAGAGATATTATAATAGAAAATAAAGAAGTATTATTGATATAGTGTTTTCTTCTCCAGATTTAAATTAGAGTTACGCTATGTTTATGTTAAAGTTTTGCTACAGTCATGTAGCTTAGATTAATTTGTGTTAAAATTAAATAGAGAAATAAAAGACTCAAAAAAATATTTCATACATACATGACAAAGTGAATGAATGACAAAGTTTTGCAGTATTGCATATACTCAATATATACTGCATTAAAAGCCAACTTCCTTTAAAATTCTAAATCATAAATTCTGTCTATCGAGCATGGAAACATAAAAATCGAACAACTAAACAAATTTAAATATATAATATATTAATAGTTTTTAAAGTGGTTTAAATTAATCTTTCTTATGTGGATATACTGAACAGTTTGTGTTTGATTTGTTTGACAAATATAGTTAATTTGTTTTAAACATGATAGAATATTTAACGTAATACATTTTTGTAAACTTTTCTAGAAAACAAAGGTTTGTATCAGAATCTAAAATGAGCTGAAACCCCTTTTTAAATAAATGAGTCATATATCATACCAGAAGTCATATAAAACATGATCGTATATGATAACCAGAGTTCAAACAACACAAAACTACAAAAAATAACAAGTGAATAAGGCGTTAAGATCGGCCGGGCCGAACTTTGGATACCCTCCACCATAGGTATACTGATAGTTACTTGAAAAGAAAATATAGGGAACATGTCCAAAAGTGTACCCATACCAACAATTACACTAAGCGATTATTGTAAACCATAAGGCAAATCAAATACATGTTTCACCAATTTTTAATGGAATGTTTTCAGTGGCCCTATATTGAAGACCTTATATTGAAGACGCTATGCAAAATTTCAGCACCATTTCTTAATTTGGCAACATCGTCATAGAATTTTACCAAGAATAGAATAATAGAATTTATCAAGAATATATATATATATAGGTTATATGGTTGGAAATGGAAACGGAATGGCAAAATGTATATACCCCCATACTACGGTTGTGAGTTAATGAAATATAGATTTTAAAAAAATTGACAACTAGTAATAGTAATAACATTTTTTATTTATAAATTCATATATATATATATTTTATTTATAATATCATATGTGTATAAAAGCATGTAAAAAGTTAACAGATATATTAAAAACAATAAAAATTTATCAATAGTTAAACTTTATAATATTAATGTCGCAGTGGAATAATGTGATCCACATACGTATGTCAAGAATCAGTTTACACATGAAATACATGAAAATCTATTATATTTAAGTTTTTGAATGCAGCAATTTCAGTTTTAAGTATAGACTATACTGCTCCGCTCACTGGTTTAAAACTAAAATTGCTGCATTAAAAAAGCTAACTACAATAGTTTTTCATGTATTCCATGTGTAAACGGATTCTTGACATAACTGTATATCAACGTTATTTCGGGTAGACCTTTATTTAGTTCCTTAGCACTTATTGCTAGTCCCTTCCTTTCCAACAGCAAATTTCAACTCCACAAAAATAGCACACTACCCTATCCCTTTCTCCAGTATAATAAAATCAAATCTCGGGATCCCGGAGTTGTCAAGGGCCAGGAATTAAATGTTTTCAATCGTTCATCTTCCTTTTCAAGATTTGCTTCAAGGAAGTTGAATGGTTTTAAATTTTCTAAATTAGAGAAATTCATCTTTACTGTAAAACTTAAGATTGAACACTAAATAAGAACTTAAAAAAGTTCAATTTTTATAGAAATGAGTAACATATGTTTATGTATTTATTTGATTTTTTATAATATAGTGTAGTACTCTTCTTCTTGAACATGGAATAAATCTTTTGGTAAAAATGTGTTTTTATTAGAATTTGTATTTATTATATTGACTTTTTCCATGTGTGTATTATTTCCTTTGTATAAATTATCATTTCATACCAAAAGAATAGGAGTATGTATCAGAGTATGGCATAATTATACAAGGACATGACATAGTTATGTAGATTTATAATCTATTTTTTTAATAATTCAGCTTTCAAAATGTACACGTGATTGTAATAAATACAAAATAATTTATGTTCTGTAACATTTGAAAGTTTCCTGCCTTAATAATATATAAAAGTTTCAAAGTATATAGTCATATCTTGAGAACAATGTGTGTAGAAATTGAGATATGAATTTTATTGATAATATGTAATTATAAAAACAATTGCCCATACAACTTTAAAAGCTTTAGAAAATATACATTTTTATATAATATTATAGAATTTAATTTTCATATTATTTGGAATTGACTACCTTCTATATGTCATGATATATGGATAAGACTAGATGATTTGGATTAGATCATTAATATATTATTTCTGCTTCCCGTAGTTCTTCAACAATTCTACTATGTCGTTAGTATAATCATCATTAACAAAATAGATGTAACATATGACTAAATCTATGTTTCTGTAAAATTGTTTCGGGACGTTTCAAAATATTCCTTCAACGTTTGTATATTCTATAAATCTATAAGTTTTTTGAAAACGTTCAAATAAAGAGATAGTAGAGTGTAAATATATCTTGAAATTTTAATTGCAATCAGGAGTAATAAAAATGTCAAATTAATGTCAACAAACTTATATTCTATAAATCTAAAAGTTTTTGGAAACGTTCAAATAAAGAGACAGTAGATTGTAAATATATCTTGAAATTTTAATTGCAGTCAGGAGTAATTAAAAGTCAAATTAATGTAAAAGAACTAATAATTCATGTGTTTTTACTCTGTCCGTCCGTTTTGTGTGTCCGTCCGCTTTATTTTTACGAACACGTGCATTTATTTATTAATACTTTCTCCTATCCCTACCACCTGCACCTTATGTAAAATACCTAAACAAAATACTGTGTAACGTAGATTTTAGTTCGGTTTGTTTGTATGCAAATGAGTATTTCATTATAATGTGAAATACATTTATCCTTTCCTATACCTAATGAACGAAAAATTGTGTAACGTAAATTTTGGTTATACACAATAAAAATTCAAATTGTTTATAAAGATTTTCCGTCTGTCCGTGTTTGGGATGCACATGGGTATTTCATAATATTGTGAAATACATATGTTGATCGATGCGTGTGGGCGATCACAAATGTGCAGGGGTATCAATCAATCTATGGCCCTACATTTAAACTCATCCTTGTATACCTACATAAAGGCGGCAAGTCACCCTTTGTTCATAGATGTTGTGGTGGTGTACTGTCACCATTTTACACTTTAGTACAATAAAAACGGATCTTGTGCAATTGGGTTTGTCTGCAGTCATGTTTTTTATGGTTATAACAACAAATGTTTGCAAACCAAAGATAATGTGTGTGCGATCCTAAATGAATCCTACATTAGGAATCATATGTGTGTTCGTTCATTCAAATGTCGCTGCTGGTACATTGTCACCCTTTTTACACTTGAAGGTAATAAAGCGGTCATATTAAAACAGTGGTATTTGGTTTGTGTGTGGGCGCTCGCAAATGTTCATTCAAATGTCCCTACACTTGAAGACAATAAAATAGATCTGTAGTCATGTTTATTTGTTATCATACTGAGGCGTGCTTGTCGCCTAACAATGTGTTTTGAGACGTTTATGGAGTTTATAAATTGAAATGTGTATGCTGGATTAGCAGACATGTATATGTTGAATGTTAATTCAAATAAATTAGTATGCATTTATGTATACTAATTAATTTTTTTTTTAATTGCTGTATATAAATGACATCATTAACCTATATTGTTGACTCATCCTTCTCCTTCCTATGTTGTGTGATCATATTGTGTTCTTTCTTTTGTCCCCCTTATTGTCGTATGTCGTCCATCTTGTCACTTCATATTGTCTTGCGCCGTCCGTCTTGTTCCATTTTTTTCTTTCGTCTCGCCCAATGCGTCCATTTGTATGACCTTGATGACCCCGAATCAATAGCGCGTGTGTCCCATATTTGTTCTTCCCCCTTTTCTTCCATATGTTTTCGTAAGCTTACGCGAAAACAAGTGGATAGGGAAAGGGGAACCCTATCCACTTGTTTTCGTGATACAGTGTCTCAGTGACCATCTTTAAAGTGCGTCTGTTTCCTGAAACTATTGATCATGTGTTGTACATTTTGTTGTTGTTTCCAATATGTATCCACTGTTTGTAGTGAGTTAGAATTTACAATATGTATTGTCTGTCCATTGAAGAGTCTTTTATCAGCACGTTTTAGTTTCTATGAATGGAGATATGTCTGTCCCACCATTGATTATCTGTCATATTATTATTGTTTGTGATATTTAAAGTGCGTCTTTCTAACACATGAACTATCGATCATACACAAATGATAGTTTGTTGTTTTACTCTGACTATTGCGTTGAATGTATGTATGTTGTTTTTGTTGTTTCTAATGAATGCAAGAATGACATTTTCAAGATCATTATATTATTCCATTTTTTTATTTTTTTATTTATATTTGTCAATGCATTTCATTTGAAAACTCTACATTTTCTAGTATAAGCATAGTTAGTGATATTTATGCATATATAAAGAAAATATAGTAGGTGAAATGTTAACAGAACTATTTTTCTTTCTTACTAATACTTTGTTCTATGATAATCATGCTACAATTAAATTTGTATGATAAAAAATACTAGATTTTGGGAAGCATTATATGATTTAATGTTTAAACGCGAAGGAAATTTTGAAAAATGCAGTCAGTTTGAAAAATCTTCACATGGAGTTAAATTGAAAAAAAATGGTTAAGCAAATGGAGCTAAACACCCAATTTTTGAATGTTTTCATAGAGAAGGAGACCCTTTACATGAAAAATAAATATAGGGAACATGTCCAAAAGTAAATATATATATATATATATATATATATCCATTTTTCCATTTTTATAGAAATAAGTAACAACATATGTTTATGTATTCATTTGATTTGTTTCAATTTTATTTGTTTTTATAATATAGTTTAGTACTCTTCTTCTTGAACATGGAATACATCGTTTGGTAAAAATATGTTTTAATTAGAATTTGTATTTATTATATTGACTTTTTCCATGTGTGTATTATTTCCTTTGTATACATTATAATTTCATACAAATAGAATAGGAGTATGTATCAGAGTATGGCATAATTATACAAGGACATGACATATTTAAACATTTAGACATATAATCTAATGTTTTTAATAATTCAGTTTTCAAAATTTACACGTGGTAAAATTTAAAAATTTCCTGCCTTTATAATATATAATATAAGTTTCAAAGTCATATAGTCATATCTTGAGAAAAATGTGTATAGAAATTGAGATATGAATTTTATTGATTACATGTGTATTTATATGTAATTATAAAAACAATTACCCATACAAATTTAAAAGCTTTAGAAAATACACATTTTTATTTTATATAGTCTTATCCATATATCATGACATATAGAAGGTAGTCAATTTCAAATAATATGAAAATTGACTTCTATAATATTATATACATGTAATATTATAGAATTTAATTTTCATATTATTTGAAATTGACTACCTTCTATATGTCATGATATATGGATAAGACTAGATGAATTAAATTCATCATTAATATATTATTTCTGCTTCCCATAGTTCTTCAACAATTATACCATCTCATTAGTATAATCATCATTTCCTGATTGATGCAACTCCAGTAACTAACTTATACGTTTGGATCATGCCAGAATAAATATTCTGTTTTTGCAAGGCTGGTTTCCAATGATAATTTTTTCATTGTTAATTTTTATTGGTTTATCCCCAAATGTTCATATATCCTCATCTTCATCATCATTTTCAGAATAGAATATTTCGTCTCGTGTTTCTTCATAGGTATTAGGCTGGTACTGTTTATAATCTAAATTGAAATCATCCTCATCTGATGTATGTGGTTTTATTTCATATTCTTTAATTTCATGTATATAGCTCTTGTTGGGACTGCTAGTATGTGGATGTTCCTTGGAAACGTCTACATTTTCAGTATTGTGTATCAAATACTTTAGAATATTTTCACTAAATATTTGAACCATGTTTTTTAGTTATTCTGTTATGGGTTTAAATGTTCTATTCAGTTCTGCCTTTTTTACATCCTGTCCCATTTTGATGCTTTAGAATTTTTTATTCATTTCGGGAATGACCAAGTTTTTTTTAAAAAAATTTTAGTTTTCCATGGTCTCTGTTATACTATTAACCCATGACTTATATATACTTTATAAATATTGATTCCTTTGGTTATGTATAAATATAAAAATTGTGATATAATTAATTTAATGTTGCCACATTGTCCCGTTCATAGATTTGTGGAGTTATAGTATATATAATTGACAATAGAAACCATGACATGAGAAAAATTTTTACATTAAAAATCACCTCGATAGTTCAATATGATATCAACATTTTCATGCGAATATAAAATATATAGAAATTGCAAGCCTATTTTTGTCAACTGTAAATATACCATTTATAACAAATTTTCATAATTGATTTAAAGTGTTGTATTTTCAATCCCTACTATTTGTAAAATATTCTTCACCAAGTAATACCTGTTTTATTTTGAAATTAACGTATGCATAAAAAATGGTATAAGTGCATATTATCACAAAATTTTAGCATGATTATTAACATGTTACATTAATAGTATTGTTAACAATATTAATTAATATATTTGAAAAATACAAAGTAGTAACATGATACTTGTTTTATCAAATGCAAGCCAAAGCAAGCATCTAGTTTTGAAAATTTTACGTTAATAATATTAACTTCAACTCATGGAATGGGTTTGATATTTGTTTCGTTATTATTGAAGGCAAGACAAAGTAAAACCTTATAACACAGTTTTCATTAGAATAAAACTATGAAAATAATACATTATATTATTTGCGTAAATATTAGATGCAATTTTGCTATTCATTTTTTTCAATATTCGTCTCATTTACATCCAATGTTTACATTGATAATTCTTTAAGGATAAATGGATAGATTATAATTATTGTATTATTTTATACTTTAGATGTTCTCTATCAAAAATAATAAACACATATCATCCTTTGTCATCTTTAAAGCAAAGTTAATTATACATATTGCAAAAAAACATAATCTTAGACTTTCCGCCAGTGAAATTTGATTTCATTTTTTTTAAATGTGTTTAAAACTATTGCAATTAGTGAAACCACCTTTTAGTAAAGTGTTGCCACATAAATTTTTGTTGAAAGCATTTTATTTTTTAATTTAAAATTATACAACCTGGAATGATAAATTAAATCAACAATAAAAAAGGTAATTTGAAACAAATTAATAAACTAGATACTGTATATGATCCATAAAGATATAAACGGAGAGTGGAAGTTTGGTGATAAACCGATAATTATGAACAAAGAAAAAATTACCATTGGAAACCGACATTGGGCACATACGCCGGGTTTGTTTGAACTACTTTTTCCAAAAAACCCAAAAAATTATGAAGCTTCCAAACTAGAGATTTATAAGAAAATTTTATTGGATTAAAATACATACAAAGTAGGCTATAATCTTAAGGAAGGAGTGAAGTCAAATAAAGGCTACAAATATAAGAATATTGAAGAAACTCGAAACAACAGGATTTACAATAATGTTTACTTGTTTAGTACTATTTACAAAATATATACATAGTTAACCGTTAATTAATAAAATGTATGCGTTAATACTATAGAAAATAATATTTGATTAAAAACAAAGTTGATCCGCTTCAATATTATAAAAAAAATGGCAAGGCTGACTGCTAAACCAGAAAATGTATACTTGCATGATCCAAACATATTAGTTGAAAGACTAAAGTTGTTACTGGAGTTGCATCAATCAGGAAATTATGATTACACTAATGATAAAGTTTCTATTATTGAAGCAGAAATAATATATTAATGATGAATCTAATTCATCCAGTCTTATCCATATATCATGACATATAGAAGGTAGTCAATTTCAAATAATATGAAAATTAAATTCTATAAGATTATATATTATATAAAAATGTGTATTTTCTAAAGCTTTTATATTTGTACGGGCAATTGTTTTTATAATTACTTATAAATACACATATAATCAATAAAATTCATATCTCAATTTTTATACACATTATTCTCAAGATATGACTATCTATTTTGAAACTTATATTATATATTACAAAAGGCAGGAAACTTTAAAATGTCACAGAAAATAAATTATTTTGTATTTATTACAATCACGTGTAAATTTTGAAAGCTGAATTATTAAAAATTTAAATTATATGTCTAAATGTATAATTATGTCATGTCCTTGTATAATTTTGCCATACTCTGATACATACTCCTATTTTATTGGTATGAAATGATAATGTATACAAAGGAAATAATACATACATGGAAAAAGTCAATGTAATAAATACAGATTCTAATTAAAATATATTTTTACCAAACGAGTTATTCTATGTTCAAGAAGAAGAGTACTAAACTATATTATAAAAACAAATAAAATTGAAAATCAAATGAATACATAAACATATGTTGTTGCTTATTACTATAAAAATGGAAATTTTTTAAATTATTATTTAGTGTTCAATCTTAAGTTTTACAGTACAATTGAATTTCTCTAATTTAGAAAATTTAAAACCATTCAACGTCCTTGAAGCAAATCTTCAAAAGAAAGATGCACGATTGATAACGTTTAATTCCTTGCCCTTGACAACTACGGGACCCCAAGAACTGGCTATGATTGGATTTTATTATACTGGAGAAAGGAATAGGGTAGTGTGCTATTTTTGTGGTGTTGAAATTTGTTGTTAGAAAGGACTCCCCAGTTGTCCAACATGCACGTTTGTCAAGTAACTGTGCTCTTATGAGAAAAACTTTAACCAACAATGTAGCAATAAATTCTAAGGAACTAAATAAAGGTCTACCTGAAAATAACGTTGATATATGTGGATCACATTATATTACTATTAGACATCAAAATCATCCCAAAGAAATGCTAAATTCCACTGCGACATTAATATTAAAAAGTTTAACTATTAATAATTTTTTAGTGTTATTTTTAATTTTTATTGTTTTTATTTCTGTTGACTGTTTTACATGCTTTTAAACATATTCGATATACAAATTATTATTTATTACTATTACTAGCTGTCAATTTTTTTAAAATTCAGTCAACAATCGATCATGATATCGATTAGTCGATTGTTTCTTCTGCAAATTCTTATGCAAATTTCGGACTAAGGTGTCCTTACTCTTATTTTCCTTTTTGAACCGATTGCCATTTTGGGGTCATTCTAAAAGTGCAATTCAAATTAACAAGACGTAGCGGCTGACCACAACAATAATTTTCGCAGTATAAATGAATATACCGGTGGAAAGTGCTACTGAAGAATTTTAAGTGGAGTGTCCTTTTTATTTTTCCTGTTGGTAGGTTTCAGTGAAACTAACAAACCAATGAAAATTAGCAAGTTTGTATAGGATTGCGTTACTTCCAGTCCACAACATTAGACGATGAAGAGGACACAGAAAGTTACCCATTCATACCAGAAGGACAATCCCTATGGACATTGGATCCTAATGATCCATGGTTTGAAGATCAGAGATATTATAATAGAAAATAAAGAAGTATTATTGATATAGTGTTTTCTTCTCCAGATTTAAATTAGAGTTACGCTAAGTTTATGTTAAAGTTTTGCTACAGTCATGTAGCTTAGATTAATTTGTGTTAAAATTAAATAGAGAAATAAAAGACTCAAAAAAATATTTCATACATACATGACAAAGTGAATGAATGACAAAGTTTTGCAGTATTGCATATACTCAATATATACTGCATTAAAAGCCAACTTCCTTTAAAATTCTAAATCATAAATTCTGTCTATCGAGCATGGAAACATAAAAATCGAACAACTAAACAAATTTAAATATATAATATATTAATAGTTTTTAAAGTGGTTTAAATTAATCTTTCTTATGTGGATATACTGAACAGTTTGTGTTTGATTTGTTTGACAAATATAGTTAATTTGTTTTAAACATGATAGAATATTTAACGTAATACATTTTTGTAAACTTTTCTAGAAAACAAAGGTTTGTATCAGAATCTAAAATGAGCTGAAACCCCTTTTTAAATAAATGAGTCATATATCATACCAGAAGTCATATAAAACATGATCGTATATGATAACCAGAGTTCAAACAACACAAAACTACAAAAAATAACAAGTGAATAAGGCGTTAAGATCGGCCGGGCCGAACTTTGGATACCCTCCACCATAGGTATACTGATAGTTACTTGAAAAGAAAATATAGGGAACATGTCCAAAAGTGTACCCATACCAACAATTACACTAAGCGATTATTGTAAACCATAAGGCAAATCAAATACATGTTTCACCAATTTTTAATGGAATGTTTTCAGTGGCCCTATATTGAAGACCCTATATTGAAGACGCTATGCAAAATTTCAGCACCATTTCTTAATTTGGCAACATCGTCATAGAATTTTACCAAGAATAGAATAATAGAATTTATCAAGAATATATATATATATAGGTTATAGGGTTGGAAATGATTGGAAACGGAATGGCAAAATGTATATACCCCCATACTACGGTTGTGAGTTAATGAAATATAGATTTTAAAAAAATTGACAACTAGTAATAGTAATAACATTTTTTATTTATAAATTCATATATATATATATATATATATATATTTTATTTATAATATCATATGTGTATAAAAGCATGTAAAAAGTTAACAGATATATTAAAAACAATAAAAATTTATCAATAGTTAAACTTTATAATATTAATGTCGCAGTGGAATAATGTGATCCACATACGTATGTCAAGAATCAGTTTACTAGTTCCTTAGCACTTATTGCTAGTCCCTTCCTTTCCAACAGCAAATTTCAACTCCACAAAAATAGCACACTACCCTATACCTTTCTCCAGTATAATAAGATCCAATCTCGGGATCCCGGAGTTGTCAAGGGCCAGGAATTAAATGTTTTCAATCGTTCATCTTCCTTTTCAAGATTTGCTTCAAGGAAGTTGAATGGTTTTAAATTTTCTAAATTAGAGAAATTCATCTTTACTGTAAAACTTAAGATTGAACACTAAATAAGAACTTAAAAAAGTTCAATTTTTATAGAAATGAGTAACATATGTTTATGTATTTATTTGATTTTTTATAATATAGTGTAGTTCCTTTCTTCTTGAACATGGAATAAATCTTTTGGTAAAAATGTGTTTTTATTAGAATTTGTATTTATTATATTGACTTTTTCCATGTGTGTATTATTTCCTTTGTATAAATTATCATTTCA
>NW_026889328.1:0-12563 GCF_032173495.1 Musca vetustissima
TGCCCTAAATGGCCAACGTTTGTTCGTTTCAAATGGAATCTTGGACAATGTGCTTTGCTTGATTTGCCTATGAGTATATAAAATTAATGAAAAGGTCGTTAAACGACCGTGCCAATTTTTTGTCCTAACCGAATAATCTTAGAATTTTTATATAAAGAAAATAGCAAAGAAGTATAGCCATACTTCGACTATGTTTTCCAAGGATATTTTGTAACCCATAGGCCACAAGGAATAGTAAATTAAAATCACGTTCGAAGGCAAATTTTTGTAAAATTAAAAAAAAATGTAAAGGTGGGCTTCTTCATATTAGGGACACGTAGAAACATAGAACCGAAAATATCAAATTGCACCCAATTAGATTGTAAAACGTCTCAAGGAACCTAAAAATACCAAAAATTAATAATTAATAATTTTTATGGAAATTTTTTACCCAAATTTTATAAATTTGGGTAACAAATTTTATAGATGACAGCCAGTTAAAATAGATGATTGTCCTCTAAAAAAGAGGACGTATGGTAACCTTATATAGGTGATATATGTACAATTTGCGGAAGACAAATGCACACTGTCGAATTTGATCTACGAAAAATCTCATGTAAATTCTCCTCGATTTAGATGTGAGAGAACATTGTTAGTTGTGGATATATTTTTTCCGGCATCCCTATTTAAGGATCAGACTCGATTTGGTACATATCTGGAAAGTGGAGTTCGGTTTATATCGCCGTTAAAGTCATCCTGGCCTGTCTTCACCCTACAAAGTTGTGTTTAGCTCAATTGCTGTTAAATGCATCCTGACCTGTCTGAGTATAACACTTGAATGCCAACGTAAGGTCACTATAGGAGTATCATAAAAAATATATTTTAGATTTTTTTTCTAAAGCTTACAATTTTATTTTGTATCAAAAATTCATAAGAGAATACACTTTAAAATTTTTTTCGATACACCATTAGGGGACACACTTTACATTGTTTTTTGATAACAAACCATATATTTACAATTTTTTAAAAAAAATTTGCTTCGCAAATCCATAAAGGGACCCTTAAATATTTTTTCAAACCCCATATGGGAGACCCTAAAAGGTGTGTAAAAATCCACAACTAAAATGGAACCACATATTCTCTATTTCTTTAAAAGTTGTATCGACTATCGAAAGTCTATAAGGGGACCCCTTACTATTTTATTTTTGAAAACTACAGTGATACCCACTCGTCGGTAATACGAGTAAAAAAGTAAGGTTAAGTGAAAGTGTACCTATATAATATTCTAATTCACATAAAGAAGTTCAATCCGGTGTGACGATTGAAAAAGACGATGGTGTGGCCAATGTGAAGAAACATGGTAAGGAGTATGGTCTGACCTGGATAATGAAGCCGGCAGACGTATGAGGTAAGAAAACAGAAAAACAATCGTCAGATTGTGTGATCAAGGCTAGTGAGAAGCCATGATAGAACTAATATATTTTCGCGATTAACGAATTGGCGGCTAGTCCATTCTGACACAAATGTCAAGGCAGCTAAGTCGAAATGTGACGAGTTTCAAGAAATGCAAACTGGAAATTGAAATCGGTGTACGAGGTTGATAAGTTGTCAACCTGCTGTGACAGTAATATGTGATTGTGGGTTCTTGGAGGATGGAAAAGATCTATACAGACATTTTTAAATATACATAGGTAAATTTTTTGGATAAGACACAATAATGATCTGTCCCATTTTCGGTATTTGAGCATTTTAGTTGGAGAGTAAAAAACATGTTTGCAGCAAATTTTCGATATGGGTCCAAATTTTGACATAGTAACCCTATGTAGCTGCAATTTAGCATTCCCAGTTCTTGGGGTTGAAAACAATTTTTTTCACAATTACAATTGAAATCTTTCAAATTACAACAAAATAGTGTTTTGAATTCCATTTGAGAAAGTTATAGTGTTTTTAGATTTATGATCGACCTCAGGCGATTTCCTTATTTGCCTATTGAAACCCCAAAACGTGACAAGCATACAGAAAAAATGCCACCAATTGAAAAATTAAACTAAAATTGTAAAACAAAAAGAAAGAAAGCAAAAACAAAACTTGTCTTCAATACAGAACGTAACACATTGCTCGGCACAACAATTAGAAATCCATTTATGTGTCCACTTCAAATTTTTCAAAATATTTTGCATACAAATGAAATACAAAAACTGACAGAATTGTAACACAAACTCTATACGGTACAATATCTGTTCCAATTTACAGATACATTGTAACCTAGCTATGAGCTATATTTCCCGTTATAAGTAAAGTTCTCTTTGTTTTCATTTGCAAAAAAATGAACAACAAATCCGACAACTAAAAAAACATGAAGAAAAACAATGAATTGTAGTTTGCAAGACAAAAAACTACAACTACGGCAACAACAACAACAACACGTGTACTTTAAGCATATAATCATATCATATATGACCATCTCTTCTTGAATCTACCATTCGCACTAGTCGTATTCAAACACCGCGTCTGTCGGCTTACTACGAAGCGGCGTCCAATTGTTGCTTATGAATGGATACTTCAAATGTTTGTTTAAGCGTAAAAATGGAACACCTTGAGTGGACCATAACATTAGACAATGTGTTTAGTAGACAAAAAACAACAAATAGACAACTGATAGACAAAAAACAACAAACATGACTTTGAGGGTGGCCGGGGTGATGTTAGCTCTAAGCAACAATACATGGTTACTTTGGATACAATTTACACAGACAATAAACTGGAGACTATATTGAGGAATTGTTGTGCTAACCAGACCAGACCCTATTCACAATGAAGAACTTTATTGAATGTGACACAGTGTTATGGTGATGAAAAATTAATTAGAACTACATACATACAGTGGTCGGCATAGTCATTAGGATACATGTTATTTTTAACTTTATTATACCGTCCACAACTTCGAAATATTAGGTTAGAATAAGAAATCCATTATTTTTATATGAATTATAGGAAATTATTTAACATGCTTCGGAATGTCCGATTTCGACCAAATATGCACCGTTTTGTTGTACGATTTGTTGCCATTTTAAAGGAATCTTCATATTGTTCTCTAATAGAAGTCCTATGATATTCGCTTGGTGCCAAGTCCGGACTGTGTGGCGGATGCATTAAAACTTCCGAACCAAGCTCCCAAAATTACTGGTGAGTCACTGTAGATATATGTGGCCTAGAGTTGTCCTGCTATCTTCAAACGGTCCAATTGTTGACAGTAGAGATCAGAATTTAGCGCTTGGCCATATGGAAGCAACTCATAATAAATAATCCCCTTCCAGTCCCACCAAAACTAATATATTATAACTTTTTGCGCGTAATGCCTTCATTGTGCCGATCCCTTAAGGGGACCCCCCCCATTTTCGAGGTCAAAAATTTTGTTGATATAATTCGAATCTACTCTAATTAAAGAATGTCCCTACAAATTTTCAAATGAAAATCTCAATAACTCTTGAAGATATAGCCGATTTATTGTGTCAGCATCAAGTGACGGCTGAAGGGTTTCTCAAACTTTAAACGCTTTTTTCTCTAAATATTTTTTGCGAATGGCGGGCACGATAACTCAAAAACTTATAACCCAATCGATTTCAAATTTTTACACGTTTCTTTGTGAGTGTATAGCTATCGTATGAACAAGGATAAAGCCAATCGGTGAAGATCTTCCTTATTTTTTAACTTTGGTTTTGGTAAAAAATTGGCGATTTTCCAAAAATATTTTTTCTAAGGTCCGCCATTTTGTTAATTTTAGAGCGAAGTCAATAAACATAGTTCATACCTAATTCCCTTAAGGGAATTAGCGTTATATGTTACTGAAAATACAATAACCACAAGGAAACGATAACACAAACGCTCGAAGTTGATGTGCGCTGCGCTTTGAAGTTAAATATATTTTAACTTTTTGCGTGCGTTAACGCGATAACAAAAAACGCTCAACGCGTACATTCTGTTTAGCCCTTTAGAGCGGTAAGCGGCGTTCGAAACACGCTTGTTCACGAACGCTCTAATTGCCAATTGTGGGCTCTTGGAGAGTGTAAAATATCATTGCAGAAAATATTAAATATTGGCCCATATAAAGGTTTCGCCTCATTTTCGATATTTTCAAGGGTTTTTTCGCATTTTCCTACCGAAGAGATTGTAATTTGACATTCCATGTTCTTGTAGGATGAACAAAAAATATTTGCAAAAATTTGGCGATATATGCCCATGTTTCGACATACCTCCCTTACAAAGGTCCCGCCCATTGTCGGTTTTAGGCAATTTTCAAAAACTATAAAACTATTTTGTAAAAACTATTTAATCCACACAATCCACAAGATGGTAAAAAGGTTTAAAGTTTTTAATTTAAATTAAATTTTCTCTAAAGTTTGTTTAATATTTTGTTTTTGTGTTGAAACCCACTGTGACACCAAAGAAAGTTATACTTTGTTGTTATCGTATAAACTACTAAGTACACTTTGCCAATATGGATTAAAAAGTCTTTTGTACTCCACCATATAATAAATATCAAGTACACTATTTATTTATTTAATGAAATTTAATATTATAACAAAGAAATTATACAACAACAATAACAATGTAATCAGATCTAAGCAACAACAGCAACAACTAAGACAAAGAATGGAGAGAAAAATAATCTTCCACCCTCGTGCAATGTTTAGGGAAACAACAATTTATCACAATAGTTGAACAAACAGTGTTGCCACGTGTAGCAAATTTATGGCAGGTCAGTTTGAATATGAAATATTATTGGTCAAAGGAAGGCCAAAATTTCTGAAAGGATTTCAGAATATTTGATGGTGTTTATGATGCTACCAATGTTTAGTATCATTGCTATTGGACGAACGAATGAAATTTTGTGAAATAAGTGTACGAAAAATTTTTAAAATTGCATTTAAAAATTCGCAATAAAAGTGTACGTGCATTTACCACTTTTAAGTGCAGTTGGTATTGTGCCATTTGCAATAGTATACCGTACTATATTTAGAACAATGTCTTTGTTGACCGATGTTTCCCATGACGGTCAATTAAACATATGGAACTGGTGAATTATTGCCGATAATATAAAAATAGTCGTTAAAATTGCCTTTAAAAAGTTCCTAAAAAATGTAAATACGCTTTTACTAGCAAAGCGTGCTGATGATAAAATTGGAATATATTAGACTCATCTTCAACCCCAATTAGCTGAAATTTGGCATTTTACGTCCGCATTGTTTAGAACATATTCTTACCAAAAATTATCAATTTCGCTTCACTACAGGAATTGGACAGGAATCCAATTTGTTGGCAAAAAGTCCATTTTAATGTTATATATTTGAAATCTGGGAACTTTGAGCTTTACACCATACAAATGTTATAAAATTGTGGGTCACGGTTTACAAATGGCATGAGATAAAAGTCATTTCGTATTTTAATGAATATAATTTACATTGACATGCGTCAAAAGAAGGAACTGGTTACTATAAGGAATGTGAAAATTATTAGTAATTTGAAAATGAAAATAAAATAAACAAATATTTTATATTTTAATGGTTATAGCACCAATGGATGCATTGATATGTCATCTGTCCAGAAATTTGCGACCGTCTGCGATCTTTCATAAACTTATAATTTATTGGCGATAATATAAAAATAGTCGTCGAAAATGTCCTTTAACCATTTAATTAAAACAATAAGGAAAGTAGTAAAGTCGGACCATTAACATGAAATTGGATGAACTAAAATATGTGATCTCTATCTAAATATGAACCGACATAGATCAATTCATAAACATGTCACTTGTTTGTTACAATGCACTATGGCTGAAATCGCCATTTTGGCGGCAAAAAGTCATTTTTCAACTTAATTTTTTTCAAAATTTGTTAATGGCATTCAATACACAACATACTGATAAGAAAAAATCGAATTAAGTTTTTACTATTGGCAACCCTATTTATGTACTATCAGCTGTTATTGTTTTGTGTGCGTATTTTTTTTTGTGAAATTTTAATTAGTTTTATCGTTTTCCGTGGAGAAAAACTAAAGTTGTAACAAAGTTTTACAGGAACTATTTATATGTGATTGTTTGTAGAAAACCTAGTTTTATGTCATGCTAAAGTTGTCTGCTAATGACTGCTAATAAACGAATTATTAACATTTTTTGCAGAAAAACTCAGGATCAAAAATTACATAAAAAGAAATACGAAATTGATAGTAAGTTAAGAAAATTAATATTAATTAAAGCTTGGAATTTATCTAATTATGTAACTAAAATGGAATATACTTCACAGAAGTGAAAATAAATATAGAAATGAAAAATTGTGTACAATTGATGCTGAAGAATCGGTCCTAGTTTTGAGCTACGGGTCGAATGGTTCAACGGGCCACAGTTCTGTTAAACAAATATTTTTTAATACTTCAGATAGTTTCTATCCGTCCCTACTTGTGACATCAGTCATTCCAAGAAATGGGAATCCAAAATATAAAATTATATCCAACATGGTTGAAAAATGTACCCAAATTCCCCTTATGGGGACTACTTTAACAAGTTGACCAATATCGATAGTTTTTGTTAGGAAGATTTGCTACCCAATAAGAACCTTAAATACATAAATAGTGCCTATTTGTTAAAAAAACGTGCGCAAAATCACAAAAATTCCGAATAATGGGATATACCGTTATATGGGGGCTACCCGAAGAACTAGTCCAATATTCACAATTTTTGGTAGGGAGATTTTCTATACACTGAGAACACAAAATACCAAATTTCAGCCAATTCCGTTGAAAAACGAAACCAACATTGCCAAAATACCCAACATGCGGGGGCGTGGCCAGCCCAATTTTTCTTATTTTACTTTTTCTAACATTCGAATTCTACACTCCAAATTTGGGAAAGCTAGCTTGTCTGAATATATTTTATGCCGCTAAAATCGCGATTTCAGCCATAGTGCAATGGGACGAATTTATATATGTTATGTAAATCGAGTTAAAGCAAATATCAATCTGACATCTGTTGAATATTTGGAGTCCAATTAACACAAAGTTGGTCGGACATATATGTATATGGGCTATGTCTGTACTTCTACAAAACCAATTTACGTCATGATATGCTCAATTTTGTACGTTGTGTAAAATTTCATGTCAATCTGGACAAACATGAAGAGTTTGGTGCATCATTTACTTAAAATCGGGAGAAAATATATATGGGAGCTATATACAAATCTGAATCGATTTCAACAAAAATCGGCACACGTTATACTACAGCAACTCCAGTATGCTGTGCAAAAATGTTGTGCCAATCCGCCTAACATTGGATCTTTGGTACACCATTTACTTAAAATCGGAAGAAATTTTATATGGGAGCTATATCTAAATCTGAACCGATTTCAGGTGCGTCAACCTGCCCAATTTCAATACGCTGTGTCTCAATCGAACACACCTTCGGAGTTTGGTCTACCATTTATGTAGGGACCCTACAACAAATCTGAACCGATTTCGACAGAACTCTACACACATAATTCTAGCTTCAATTCGGTACGATGTACAAACGTTTGTCTCAATCGGACAAACATTGGGACTATATATGGGAAATATATCTAAATCTTAACATATTTTCTACAATGGGTTTCGTTCTTGGTCCTAATGAGCGGCCTGTGTCAAATTTCATTATCCAATACCTTAGTGTGGTAAAGGGTATACAAATTAAATTTGACTTAAACTTTTACATAACTTGTACGATATTTGTCTCACCTTCATCTAAATTAGCCGTAATTTGGTATTTTTAGTTGTGATGCAAATGTGATTTTCATGGAAAGACAACATATGTAGCATGTTGAGTGTAAAATTTCAATTTAATCGGATAAAAAATAAAAATTTGGCAATCTAAAAACATCTAACATCAAAAACATCATCACCTCCTATATATTCTTACCAAAAATTATCAATTTTGCTTCACTATTTGGGGTACCCCTCTAATGTTGTTTTTTTGGAGATGTTGTTGTTTCAACCAAACTGTCTGTAATTTAGTATTTTGAATTCTCATTGGGTGTGAAATCTTCGTACCAAAAACTATCAACATGGACTTAGGTTTCGGGGTAGGCCCTACAAATACTGCCAAGAAATAAAATATTTAGTTTTCCTTTTATTTGATCCGCCATTTTGGATTAATTATATTTGATTTTTAAAAATCTGATTTCACATTTGTAATTAGTGGTCATAGCTCTACAAAACCTCTTTAAAAATAATTTGTTTTTGTCAACTTAAAAAAAAAAACAAAAAAAATTGAAATCGAAATTTAACACACATCGTTTTAGACTTAATTCACGATGTGCCAAATTTCGTGCAAATCGAAGGTCATATAGGGACGTTGGTGCATCATTTACATAAAATCGGATGAGCATATACATAGGAGCTATATCGAAATCTCGACCGATTTTCCCGAAACTCACAACACATCGTTCTAGACTTAATTCAGTACGCTATGCCAAATTTCGTGCAAATCGAAATATATATAGAGACTTTGGTACACCATTTACCTTAAATCGGACGAAAATATATATGGGAGCTATATCCAAATCTGAACCGATTTTCACGAAAATTTGCACACATCATTCTATACCTAATTCATTACTCTGTACCAAATTTCGTGCAAATCGAAAGATATTTAGGGAACGTTTACATTAAATCGGACGAAAATATATATGGGAGCTATATCTAAATCTGAACCGATTTTTCCCAATTTCAATAGGGTTCGTCCTTGGGCCGAATAAGTGACCTATGCCAAATTTCATCCATTTCGGATTATAAATGCGACCTGTACTTTGTTTACAATTTAACATCGACAGACAGACGGACGGACATGCCACAGAGTGGTGAAGGGTGTAAATAGTATTTTGAATTCTTATTGCGTGCGAACCAAAAACATCAATATTTCGCGGTAGATACCACATAAACGGATCCACCGTTATTTGGTCGTTTGGTAATGTTTTGGTATTTCGAAGGAAATACCCGCCTTCCCCTCCCCTATAACGAATTTCGAATGAATAATAAGCTTTTTCTATTGTTTTACATATCACCTATACGAATTTCCCACAAAATAAATAGCTCAATTTTGGTCGGAAATTTTTAATAAATCTTTCGCATGCAAATTAAATGGTAACTTTCTTTTGGAAGAGTGGTGGCGTATGCCTGTCAGTCTGATTGTCGGTCTGCCGACAAGCAACAGTATCCACTAACAACAAATAACATAATAAGCAAAACAATGTCGCTTCGTTCTAAATCCAATGAAATTTGTAAGCATTTTCAAATTCAAAAGAATCGACAAAATAAATCATTTTTGCTTTAAACGTTTGATTCCTTTTTGTTATTGGATTTTTTTTTCATAGCTCTTTTTCTCTCTTTTATGTCTCTTCTCCATATTCCAACAGCAATCACATATACAACCAGTAAACTCCACTTCAAGTCACACCATTAATACCTTGGGCCAATACCCAATTAATAGTTGTTTAAAGTCATTGTTACGAAGTTGCTTAGAATGTGTTGAAAGGGCTAAAATAGGGGGGAGGAGCGGAGGGGAGAGAGTTAGAACGGTGTGCAAAATGTGTTAAATGGAGAAGAAAAAAAAAAAACAACTACAACAAATTCTAGTCATTCCATCATTTGTTTAGAAGATGAAAAGGCACGTTCTGTGCGGTATTGTATTGCACTGGCAACTGTGGTCTGGGACCAATGTATTCGAGGGCCACTAAGAATCGCAACACCCAATACAATAGGTTATTGAACAAATAAGTAACAAATGAATGGTATATCCATTGTTGTGCACATGACACATTTGTGGTTGGGTAAATAGCACACGAAGTCAGGGTGAGAATTTTGAAAATAAAGAATGTTTGTGGTTATGCATGTATTTTTGGCAATTAATTTAAAAATTTGGTATTGATCATTTTTTTTAATGAACAAAAAAAAAAAAATAAAAAAATAAAATGAGGTTTATTTATTTATTTTTATGGGGTTTAATTGTGTAGCCCATTAATTGATTCGCTCTTTACCTTCAGTCAGATGAATGTTATGGTTCCATTTAAAGAGTTAACGTAATTTTTTTCAATTGCAGATCTTCTATATATACATTTAACAATAAATTATTAGAAAGAGGAACATTTTTGTCGTGTGGATTTTTAAATAGTTTTTTTTTCAGAAGTATTCGGAGGCGCAGTAGGCGTGGACTTTTGAATAGGTTTTCAAAGATTCTGATTTAAATTGTATTCCGAGCCACAATAGAAGTAGATTTTTTAAAAGTTTTTCAGGCGAAGTGGGAGCCACAATGTAGAAAATATTACAATTCATTTCGATTAGTTATTTGAAATCATATTTCACATTTGAACGCTATAATAGCTCCATAGAACAACAGCAACAATTTACGATTTCTTATGCCTACATATTGTAAGGGGTAATGCATTCGCCACTCTTCCACTCGGCACGTAGCCATTTACTTCGTTTAAAGCCTGACAATCTCGTCTCGTTGATATTCATTCATTTCGTTGCACGTCGTCTGACTGCAGAATGCAACCAAACTATGACAGGGTAAAACATCTAATTTCAAATGAAATCAATCATATGACACAATCCCAACTAGAAATGACTAAAATAATGTTATCGGCCTTTCCATGGAGGACAACTTTTGAAATACTTATTCAGTTTCCATTAAGAATACCTTTACTTAACTGGCTTGTGACAGAACATTTGTTCCATAAACCAAGCTTAAAGTGAGAATGAGTGCACAAGCATTTGCATTCTCTCGCAAATATGCAAGCGCCGTCGATTCATTCTTTCGCGTGCATTTGTTGCTGAAGAACATTCTTTTGAAAAACTCAAAAACAAAAAAAAAAAAAGAAATGTTCGAGAATTCTCGCGAGCACTGTTAAAAACAACAACAAACTAAAATATCATAAAAACACACACAAACAACGAAAGAATGTGTGTGTAGCAGAAAGTGTGTGGAATAAGAAAACACATGTCCAACAACTATTGAGTTCACGAACGTTTGTTGTTATTGTTGTTGCCTTTTGAGCATTCGCGAGAATTCGGGAATGTTTGTTTTCATTCGTGAGAGAATGTCAGAAATAATTTCAACCACCAAACGAAACGAACGAACATTGTTGTGTGCTCTCACTCGTTTGTTATGTGTGTGTGCGAATATTCTTTGGCAAAATTCTTGGTAAAAAATTTATCGCCATAAATTCATTCTTAATATGAGCTCAAAACGAAAAGAATGTATTTTGAATCATTCGCGAGCGAATTTTTGCGCACCCTGGTTGGCTCGCTTTTATATGCCCTTTGAGCTAGGGAATCCTCATCCATTTTCACCTAGCCAACGTACGTAGTCGTTGCAACTCGATACGTTTGACTATGTCGATATCCGAGAATAGATGGTAGAACTTACAGTTCATTCGACGCAGATCGGTCCATAGATCTTACGGAGAATTGTTCTCTCAAACACTCCAATATCTGTCTTATCTTCCTGTGCAAGTACCCATGTTTCTGATCCATACACCAGTACGTGTAGTATCAGCGTCTTGTAGAGTGTGAGTTTGGTCTGGCGAGAGTTGGCCTTGTTTTTTAATTGCTTACATCTGTTGGCCAACCCTATTCTTCTCCGAAACTGATGTCATTAATTTTATTATGGCGGTACAAAGGTATATAAAATCTTTCACTACCTTGAATCTGTAGTTCTCAAATTCCACAGTTGGTCCGAGTCTACTGGACGTCTTGCGCGTTGATACCATCAGCTTGGTCTACTCGCCATTTACTACCAGACTAATGCTGTGCAAGCATGGGAACAGGTACCCTCGTTTACATGCATCAATAAGCTCGTTCTCTGCGTTCTCTTTTAGTAAGAATTTCATATGATGGTTTCTCATTTATTTCCGAGCATTTTCTCTTTGCACACCTCTATACCAGACCCACTTTGGTAGGTTCTTTCTCAATTTGTTCAAAGGTGGATGTTACCGCTCATTATGTTGAAAAGGCGAATAACATGTGTTGTTGAGTGTACAGAGTGCCATTTCTGTTCCCCTTTGTCTCTCGTAAGAGTTTTTCCAGCAGGATGTTAAAAAGGTAACACGAGAGTCAGTCACCTTGTCTGAACCCTCGTTCAGTATGGAAAGACTCCGAGAGGTCCTTTCCGACTTTAACTGATGACCTTGTGGCAATTTAAGTTATCTTGCATAGCCGTATTAATTTTGCAGCAATACCAAACGCAGACATACATTTAAACGTCTCAGGACGAATAAAACGGCATTTACATTATAACTTTTTACCGGGTTAACCTACTCTATGAGGATTTATTTGACATAAATGTAAAGGTATTGACAATTGAAACCCACTGGATTAACGAAATCCGGTTAAATGTAAACGTACTATAAGGCTGTCGGATGCTGCTTTATATTGACTATAGTCAATGAATAGTTGAAATATGTCGATGTGTTTTTCTTGTCGATGTGTTTTTCTTCTGGTCAGTGGTGGATTTGACAGGCCTGAAACCTCATTAGTATGGTCCAATAATGTTATTACTATTA
>NW_026889329.1:0-12655 GCF_032173495.1 Musca vetustissima
GAACCTATTAAGAACCCAATGTACCAAATTTCAGCGTATTCGGTTGAAAACGCGCTCAAGAACCCCAAAATACTGAAAATTGGGGGGTACCCTTATATGGGGGATATCCGAAAAAATTGACCTATATTTATAATTTTTTGTGGAGAGATGTGGAACTTATAAGAACTCGAAATACTAAATTACAGCCAATTCGGTATATCCCATCTTCGAACTTGACCTGCCTGCAGACAAAAGACAACCCTATGCAAAATTTCAGCATCCTATCTCAATTCCTTCAGAAGATAGTGTGATTGCAACACGGACGGACGGACAGACGGACGGACATGGCTAGATCGTCTTAGAATTTTACCCTGATTAATAATATATATACTTTGTAGGGTAGGAAATGAATATTTCGATGAGTTACAAACGGAATGATAAAATTAATATACCCTCCATACTATGGTGGAGGGTATAAAAAATAGTTCTAAATTCCTCAGAATTTTTCTTCTATAGAAAAAGGAATTCTGATGTTCCCAAAATTTTTTCTATATCAAAAAATAATTCTGAGGTTCTTAGAATTAGTTTCTAGTTCGGCGGTCCTTAAATTTCTATAAAAAAACACCATAAAATACACAGCGCTGGGCATCTATGATTTGTTTCTATAAAAAACACAGTCATTGGGGGTTTATAATGATACCCTTCACCACACTGTGGTACAGGGTATTATGTCTTTGTGCATATGTTTGTAACAGCCAAAAGGAAACGAAATAGTCACATGGTTCCTTTGGAGAATATGCATAGAATCACCTTCTAAGTCGATTTATACATGTCCGTCCGTCCGTCTGTCTGGTACACCAAAGTCCCTAAAAATCTTTCGATGTGCAGGAATTTGGCACAGCGTACTGAATTCAGCCTAAAATTATGAGTGCTAAGTTTCGTGAAAATCTGTTCAGATTTAGATATAGCTCCCATATATATTTTAGTCCGATTTAATGGAAATGGTGCACCAAAGACCCTATATATCCTTCGATTTGCACGAAATTTGCCATAGCGTACTAAATTGGGTATAGAACGATGTGTATTAAATTTCGTGAATATCGGTTCGAATTTAGATATAGCTCCCATATATATGTTCGTCCGATTTTAGGTAACTAGTGCACCAAAGTCCCTATATATCCTTCGATTTGCACGAAATTTGGCATAGCGTACTAGATTAGGTCTAGAACGATGTGTGTTAAATTTTGTGAAAATCGGTTGAGATTTAGATATAGCTCCCATATATTTTCGTCCGATTTTATGTAAATGGTGAACCAAAGCCCCTATATATCTTGCGATTTGCACGAAATTTGGCACAGCGTTCTAAATTAACCCTGGAAAGATGTGTGTTAAGATTCGTGAAAATCGGTTCTGATCTAGATAGTGCTCCCATATATATTCGTCCGATTTAAGGTAAATGGTTTACCAAAGTCCTTAATATCATTCGATTTGCACGAAATTTAGAAAGATGTGTGGCACAGCGTACTCCCATATATATTAGGTATAATTTATTTGCAATTGGGTATAGAACGATGTGTATTAAATTTCGTGAATATCGGTTCGAATTTAGATATAGCTCCCATATATATGTTCGTCCGATTTTAGGTAAATAGTGCACAAATTTCTTGCAAATCGAAGGATATATAGGGATATCCTTCGATTTGAACGAAATTTGGCATAGCTTACTGGATTAAGTCTAGAACGATGTGTGTCGAATTTCGTGAAAATTGGTTCAGATTTAGATATAGCTCTCAATTTGGCATAACGTACTGACTTACGTCTAGAACGATGAGCCTTAAGATTCGTGAAAATCGGTTCAGATTCAGATATAGCCCCCATTCATTTTCCAAAGCAAGAAAAAACAAAAAATTCCATCCATTCTATTACCCTTGCCGGTTACTATAACAGTCACACGCACACACACATGTTTTCGAAACTATTTCAGATAGATGCGAAAAAGAAACCATAGCCACTTATAATCACGCATCCACAAGCCGAGTGACTAATTATACACGATTATTAAGAAAATTGCTATGAAATAATAGTGTTGGTAGTAGTGGTGGCCGGACAAATTGCTACCGACGCTGAAAGACAATGATTATTAAAAGGGGTTAAGGTGTGGCAAACATACCTTCTCACTGGGATTTAATTTAAATTAAGTGAAACGTTAAAATAAGCCTTACAGGTCTTACAATTAAGATTTAATTAATGGATGGGATCTGTAGATAAATAGGGTAGACAGCTCATGCGTGTTAATGGGAGTTAATGAATGAAACATGGCAATTTTAATTTGTCGATTTTTTTTAAACTATCACATATTTTTTAAGTAATTAGTGAGCGTGGAATATATCAGAATAAATGGGCCGATAGGACCCACCATCAGACTTAATTTAGAGTTCGATTGATATTGTATCAAAAATTTTTTGAAAAAGTTTGCCCTTTGTGGAGGAATTTCCAGTAGGAGTGAGTCGTCCCAATTTTGAGTTCTGGGGCGTATATATTTCCTCCTGAAGGACATAGGCCCGAGAAGTTGAGAGTATATCCAAGAGGAGTGGTTGACATTTAAATTGATTGAAATATGAAATGTTTTTGTACATAGTCGGATGTGGGATTTAAAGGTAAATATTTAAAGTTGTCTATGTATAAGGTTATTTAGTATTACACTTACCCCTCTAGAGGACGAAAATGTCGCATTGAATCGCATTGAAATTGTACATGAAGTTCCAGTTATGGTCAAGCACGACGCCTATAATTTTCGGTAATGTTGAGATGATTTTAGAGTCAGCAGTGAACAGAAAACTTTAATGTTTGTCAGAGTTTCTAGTCGCTCTGGAGTCCATTATTATATGCAGAACATGACATACTTTACACGGTGCAGGGGATCTGACCAAATACTGAGAACGGCTGTTTAGATGATGATCGGTCAATATTCCGATGGTCAAATCAACCAAAACCTAAAGTGGCATAATTTTTATTTTAAGGCTTAAATATTAAATATTCGGGAAAACGAGATTTGCAAAAGATGCCTAGGTTTGTGTGAGCTGTTTACCAATACTCGGTCAAGAGGGTGCAAATATTGCGAAATCTTACCCTGGCTCATGGTCGGCCCGTCCAACTATACTGCTCCGCTCACTGGTTTTGAAATCTGCCTTCCAATTTATAATCGGTTCATGTTTACATGAACCGATCTGGACCAAATTAACCAATAAGTATTCTAAATTGAACTGGATACCATATCAAATTTTAATGCGTTGGGATACAAAATGTGGCCACTCACTGAAAATCGGAAATACCAAATTACAGCAGATTAATATAGTCATGTAACCTTCGATGGGAGCTACCTGGAAACTTGGGACACTATTGATAATTGTTGGTATGCAGATGTTCTGTTCAAAGAGAATCCAAATATAGAAGGTGTACAGTTTTACATGGGCCACCCTAAAAAGTGGACTGATATACATATCGACGCCTCCGAAGAATAGTGTGCCAAGTCTGAAAAGTGAGTTTTTCTTAAAAGTTTCTTAATGCATGGGACGTAATGGAAGTTTCTTAAATCTTACGTCCCATGCTAAGTACATTTTTGCTTATATCTTTGGTTTGGATTGGCCAATGATTACCAATATGCGATGGAAAGGGACAGGTGGAAAGGGACTTGAGAAGATTTTATATACCTCGGTAACGACATAAAACGAATGACATCAGTTTTGAAACTCGGAGAAGGATAGTGTTGGCCAACGGATGCTACTATGGTCTGAGTAAACAACTCAAAAGCAAGGCCACCTCCCGCCAGACCAAACTCACACTATACAAGACGCTGATACTACCCGTGCTATTATATGGATCTGAAGTATGGGTACATACGCAAGCAGATGAGCAGCTCTTGGAGTGTTTGTGAGAACAATCCACCGAAAGTTCTGTGGGCCGATTTGCGTTGACGGTGAATATCGCCGTCGAATGAACCCGAACATCGACATAGTCAGACGCATCGAGCTGCAGCGACTACTTTGGCTAGGCCATGTTGTGAGAATGGATGAAGATGCCCCAGCCCAGAAGGCATATAAAAGCGAACCAGCTGATGTTTCACGCAGAAGGGGAAGGCCACGAATAAGATGGAAAGACCAAGTGGAAGACAACATTGCCGAATATGTTCATTCAAACTTGAAAAAATGCGCAATACACCGACGCTCCAGGAAATCTTTTTTAAGCTCGGCTTATGAAACGATTAGGCATAACTATATATGTTTTTAGAACATTATTCGACTAATTCGGTAGTTCCGCATAATAATGTTTTAGTGACAAGAACCGGGTAGAATCGAAAACGTTTAAATATCGATATCTCATCTCTGAGAACCCCACCTAAAATTCTATGAGGAATATTTTTGTATAATATTCCGAGGATAAATAGTGGCATATAATGATAATTGGAATCCGGTACAATAAATTAAGGAAGAAAAGGATTAAAAGGAATCGAGTTCGAAAGAAGAAATCTCAGCGGCAAAAAATGATCATGCCATATCTCCAAAAATTTGCCCAATGTCGATTTTTTTCTTCAGGGGTTTTCAAATACTAATATAGGTCTTTCATCCCCAAAAAGAATTTTCCACCCCCCAAAATTGTATCGCACAGTATTATCAAATTGGTAAACGCACCTCGTATTTGCATACTTTATATTTTGCTAATTCGAAGCTAACTACAAATGCTATACATACCGTGGTGGTGGTTGTATGAATTATATTCCCTTTATGCATACATGTCGTAGCATTGCCGCTTAACAAGCAGCAGCGGAAAAAAACGCTACACCGATATTTCAAAATTGTAACTGAGTTTCGCGACGTAGCAAAAACCCCATTGAATGCAATAGAATCGGGAGCCACACACACATACCCACATTCACTGAAATACATGTGTACTATTACAAAACCTTTGGCATACATATGTATAACGAAATGGATGCACATCCGCCAGAGAGAGTGTGCGTGTGTGTGTGCTTACGTGCGCATCTACGCGTATCACATATATGCCCGGGCATATGCAGAGGTATTATAAACATTGTTACAATTGCTACGTGTTATGCGTTTTGCTAAAATAACCAAGAATTGCTGTTCAAAATTCTGTTGCAACCGCTTGCCTGCCATTCAGGATATGTTACTAAGGCATCGTCATACAACATGTTTCATTTTTTGCAGTGAACGCACGAAGCGTTCATTGTAGCCGTCCTCGCCGTTTGTAATTACATGTTAGGGAAAATGTTGCATATTATGAAAAATTTATTATTTGTTTGCCTGTCCTGGCTGGCGGGTTGGCTGACTGCTCTTCTTCGTTTCGCTTTTGAGCGCGCTAACAATTTGTAACGAGATGACGATGTTCATATGTGGCAATGTGTGGTGCTGTTTGGTTCGCTCGCTGCTGGTAGGCGTACAAACAAGTGTTACATTTCATTGGGAGTTTTGTACGTCGTGTAGGGATTTTAATGCTTTGCATGTTTGGCCAGAGAAGAGTTGGCACTTAGCAGCGTGGCAGTAGCGCAGCATAAGAATGCCTTTGCAGTTTAATTGAATTAATTTAAGCTTGCGTTGTGGCAACATTGCCCCAACTAGCTCACTTCGTTTTTAATAAGTAGTTTTGAAGATTGAAACCTAAGGCTTAAGTACATGAGGCTAATGTTGAAAGTTACCAAGTTGATGCGTCAATAGAAATTTTAAAGAGAAAACAACCAAAAGAGTCATTAAGTTCAACTTGAACTGAACAAAACCCCATTCGATTTTTCCTACATAAATGTTATGGAGTTTGAAAAAAAATATATATATTTTGAAAAATCCACACCATTTCCAGACGTGTATTTCAAGGGCGTGTATTTTATAAAGAATATTTTTCAATGACCAATACAAGGCGTGGAATTTTCAAGAATCAATAAAAAGTGTGGATTTTTTAAAGAATATTTTTCAAGGATCAAAAACGGCGTGGCTTTTTTCAGGAATATTTTTCAAGGGTGTGGATATTTTAAAGGATATTTTTCCATGGCCAATACAAGGCGTGGATATTTTTAAGGATATTTTTCCATGGCCAATACAAGGCGTGGATATTTTTAAGGATATTTTTCCATGGCCAATACAAGGCGTGGATATTTTTAAGGATATTTTTCCATGGCCAATACAAGGCGTGGATATTTTTAAGGATATTTTTCCATGGCCAATACAAGGCGTGGATATTTTTAAGGATATTTTTCCATGGCCAATACAAGGCGTGGATATTTTTAAGGATATTTTTCCATGGCCAATACAAGGCGTGGATATTTTTAAGGATATTTTTCCATGGCCAATACAAGGCGTGGATATTTTTAAGGATATTTTTCCATGGCCAATACAAGGCGTGGATATTTTTAAGGATATTTTTCCATGGCCAATACAAGGATATTTTTCGAGGGTCAATACAAGGCGTGGATATTTTTCCATGGCCAATACAAGACGTGGATATTTTAAAGGATATTTTTCTAGAACCAATACAAGACGTGGATATTTTTCCAGGGCCAATACAAGGCGTGGATATTTTCCTAGGGTCAATACAAGGCGTGGATATTTTAAAGGATATTTTTCCAGGGCCAATACAAGGCGTGGATATTTTTAAGGATATTTTTCCATGGCCAATACAAGGCGTGGATATTTTTAAGGATATTTTTCCATGGCCAATACAAGGCGTGGATATTTTAAAGGATATTTTTCCAGGGCCAATACAAGGCGTGGATATTTTAAAGGATATTTTTCCAGTGCCAATACGAGGCGTGGATATTTTTCAAGGACCAATAAAGGGCGTGGATATTTTAAAGGCTATTTTTCCAGGGCCTATACAAGGCGTGGATATTTTAAAGGATATTTTTCCAGGGCCAATACAGGGCGTGGATTTTTTAAAGAATATTTTTCCAGGGCCAATACAAGGCGTGGATATTTTAAAGGATATTTTTCCAGGGCCAATACAATGCGTGGATATTTGAAAGGATATCTTTCCAGGGCCAATACAAGGCGTGGATATTTTAAAGGATATCTTTCCCAAGCCAATACAAGGCGTGGATATTTTAAAGGATATCTTTCCAGGGCCAATACAAGGCGTGGATATTTTAAAGGATATCTTTCCAGGGCTAATACAAGGCGTGGATATTTTAAAGGGTATCTTTCCAAGGCCAATACAAGGAGTGGATTTTTTAAAGGATACCTTTCCAGGGACTTTCCAAGGCCAATACAAGGCGTGGATATTTTAAAGGATACCTTTCCAGGGGCTTTCCAGGATACCTTTCCAGGCGTGGATCTTTTAAAGGATATTTTTCCATGGCCAATACAAGGATATTTTTCGAGGGTCAATACAAGGCGTGGATATTTTTCCATGGCCAATACAAGACGTGGATATTTTAAAGGATATTTTTCTAGAACCAATACAAGGCGTGGATATTTTTCCAGGGCCAATACAAGGAGTGGATATTTTCCTAGGGCACGATCTTTCGATTTGCACGAAATTTTGAACAGCGCACTGAATTAAGAGTATAATAATGTGTGTTAAGTTTCGTGAAAATCGGTTCAGATTTAGATATAGCTCCCACTTATATTTTCGTCCGATTTAATGTTAATGGTGCACCAAAGTCGGAATATATTTTTCGATTTTCACGAAATTTGGCATAGCGTACTGAATTGAGTTTAGAATGATGTGTGCTAAGTTTCGTGAAGATCCGTTCAGATTTAGATATAGCTCCCATATATATCTGCTTCCGGTTTTCAATATATGGTCCAACAAACTTCTAATGTTTGTCCGATTAACACGACGTATTTACACAACGTATGAAATTGAGACATGAATGACGTTATTGGGGTTTGTTGAAATTGGTGCAGATGCAGTCATAGCTTCCATATGCATTTCGAACGGTTGTATGGTTGAAATTAAATTTGTAACAGTGCGGCGAACCGAATATCGTGTAATAATTTTGCTATAAATCGTAGACTACTCTAAATCTGCCCGAATGAAATTAAATTTATCATAGGTTGCAGAAAGACATGAGAATTAAAAGATATTTTTTTCCAGGGTCAATACAAGGCGTGGACATTTGAAGACGTAGATTTTTAAAGAATATTTTTTTAGCAAGAAGGCAAGGATGGATTTGGAAAAAAACAATATTTTTGGGAGCAATACAAGTCGTAATTTTTTGTAAAAAAAATGTTATGGGTAGATTTTTAAAATATTTTTAGGGGAGCAAGACAAGGCGTGAATTAAAAAAAAATATTTTTGGGGAGAAAGACAAGGCGTGGATTTAAAAAAAAATATTTTTGGGTAGCAAGACAAGGCGTGGATTTAAAAAAAAATTGTGTAGCAAGACAAGGCGTGGATTTAAAAGAAAAATATTTTTGGGCAGAAAGACAAGGCGTGGATTTAAAAAATATATTTATGGGGAGCAAGACAAGGCGTGGATTTAAAAAATATATTTTTGGGGAGAAAGACAAGGCATGGATTTAAAAAATATATTTTTGGGGAGAAAGACAAGGCGTGGATTTTAAAAATATATTTTTTTGGGGAGAAAGACAAGGCGTGGATTTAAAAAATATATTTTTGGGGATCAAGTTTTTTAAAGATATAGTCCCCAAATCCAGGCCTTTTGATAGTCCCTAAGAAATATTATTTAAAAATCCACGCTTTGTGGAGTCCTTGAAAAAATATGCTTTAATTATTTTTAAATCCAGGTATTTTGATAGTCCCTAACAAATATTATTTAAAAGGCCTTTTGATAGTCCCTGAAAAAATACTCTTTAAAAAATCCACGTCTTTCGTTGGTCTCTAAAAAATATTCTTTAAAAATCTACGCCTTTTGGTAGTCTCCAAAAAAATATTCTTTGAAAATTAAAATAACCTTTGTTTAGTTCTTTGAAATTAAAATTATAATAATAATTACATTTTATCTGAAAAGAGCAAAGATTTTATCTTAACTTCTTCTGATTAAATGTCATGTAAATAATCCAATTCATGACAAAAATGTAATGAAATATTCTCCTCTGCTGTAATGAATTTATACCTCATATATGCAGACTGCATTCCAGGTATCATTATTTCTATTTCGAAATTCTCTCCTCTCTCTCTATCCCTCCCTCCTTCGTTATTCATCTCTCCATATCATCCTTGCTAACGACATTCTTTAGAAAATCCTCTTCATAATTTTATATTCAATTTAAACCATTAACACTGGATGCTATGCTCGCATTCTCTACAGAATTTATCCAGGTGAATGTGAATATCCGCCCAGAATGACGGTGACTGCCTGTTTAGTGTTGTTGTGGCATAAAATATAAGTTCAAGTAGCAGCATCGCATAGATTGTATTATAATAATGACATGGTTATGTTGTGGAAATGTGTCTGCCTGCATGGGTTGGTGTGTGTGTGGTTTTATGTATGGGTGTGTGTAGCTTGTGTGATAAAACGTTGTAAAGAATAGGTAGATGATTTCATGCATTCTGCTAGCGTGGAATCCTGTGATCTTGACAGTAAATATCTTTAATTTGTGGTGTATGAGATACACCACAATCCAATATTTTTGTATTTTATTTTGACGGATTATCAGGAAATGGGTTATATGGTACAAGGACAAACCCTATTGAAATTGGTGAGAATCAGAGTTAGATATTATTCCCATATATAATATATTTATGTTCAATTAATAATAATGCTCCAATGTTCCAATGATGAAATTCGTACCGTGTATATATTCTTGAACTATTTCAGGTTTGTAGGTCTTATGAATCTTGAAAAATATTCTCCATTAAATACATGTTAGAAAACCAGATGGGTCTTGAGAAATTACCTTTTTTAAAATCCAGGTTTATAGGTTTAATGGACCTTAAAAAAGTAATAAATAGTTTAAATATTTTTTAAATAATCCACGCCTTGTCTTGCTTCCTAAAAATATATATTTTCTTAATAATCCACGCCTTGTCTTCCATTCAAAAACTATTTTTTTTTAATAATCCTCGCCCCTTGTCAAACATCCCAAAAATATTTTTAAATAATCTACGCCTTGTTTTGCTTCATAAAAATATTTGTATACCCTTCACCACACTGTGGTACAGTGTATTATGCCTTTGTGCATATGTTTGTAACAGGCAAAAGGAAACGCGATAGACACATGGTTCCTTTTGAGAATATGCATAGAATCGCTTTCTAAGTCGATTTATGTCCATCCATCCATCCATCCATTCTTCCGTCTGTCCAATGTTAAATTGTAAACAAATTACAGGTCGCATTTAAGATTCGATGAAATTAGCACAGCTCATTTATATGGCCCAAGGACAAACCCTATTGAAATTGGGGCAAATCGGTTCAGATTTATCCGATTATATGCATATGGTGCACCAAAGTCTTTATTTATCTTTCGATTTGCAAGAAATTTGGCATATTGTACTAAATTGAGTCTTGAATGAAGTATGCTAAGTTTCATGAAAATCAGTTCAGATTCAGATATAGCTCCCATATATTTTTTCGTACGATTTAATGTAAATGGTGCACCAAAGTCCCTATATATCTTTCGATTTGCACAACATTTTGCACAGCGTAATGAATTAGGTATAGAATGATGTGTGTTATGATTCCTGAAAATCGGTTCAAATTTAGATAGAGCTCCCATATATATTTTCGCTCAATTTAATATATATCTTTCGATTTGCACCAAACTTGGCACAGCGTAATGAATAAGGTCTAGAATGATGTGTGCTAAGTTTTATGAAAACCGGTTCAGATTTAGATATAACTTCCATATATATTTACGTCCGATTTTATACATACGGTGCTCCAAGGTTCTATATATCTTTCTATTTCCACGAAATTTGGCACAGCGTACTAAATTAAGTTTAGAAAGATGTGTGTTAAAATTTGTAAAAATCGGTTCAGATTTAGATATAGTCCAAATGTATATTTTCGTCCGATGTTATGTAAATGGTACACCAAAGACCCTATATCTTTCGATTTGCACGAAATTTGGCACAGCGTTATGAGTAAGGTCTAGAATGATGTGTGCTAAGTTTTATGAAAATTGGTTCAGAATTAGATATAGCTCCCATATATATTTTCGTCCGATTTTCGGTAAATAGTGCATCAGAGTTCTATATATCCTTCGAATTCCACGAAATTTGGCGTAGCGTACTAAATTAAGTTTAGAAAGATGTGTGTTAAAATTTGTAAAAATCGGTTCAGATTTAGATATAGTCCCAATGTATATTTTCGTCCGATTTTATGTAAATGGTACACCTAAGACCCTATATCTTTCGATTTGCACGAAATTTGGCACAGCGTAATGAATAAGGTCTTGAATGATGACTGCAAAGTTTCGCAAAAATCTGTTCAGATTTAGATATAGCTCCAATATATATTTTCGTCCGATTTTCGGTAAATATTTCCACGAAATTTGGCATAGCGTATTAAATTAAGTATAGAACGATGTGTGTTAAAATTAGTAAAAATCGGTTCAGATTTAGATATAGCTCCCATGTATATATTCGTCCGATTTTATGTAAATGGTACACCAAAGACCCTATATATCTTTCGATTTGCACGAAATTTGGCACAGCGTAATGAATAAGGTCAAGAATGATGTGTGCTAAGTTTTATGAAAATCGGTTCAGATTTAGATATAGCTCCCATATATATTTTCGTCCGATTTCATGTAAATGGTGTACCAAAGTCCCTATATATCTTTCGATTTGTACGAAATTTGGCATAGCGTAATGAATTAGGTCTAGAATCATGTGTGCTGAGTTTCGTGAAAATCGGTTCAGATTTAGATATAGCTCCTATATATCTTTTCTTCAGATTTTATGTAAATTGTGCACTAAAGACCCACAGACCATTGTAAGAAGCAACTCTATAGCTGACCAAATGAATTATTTAGTATAGACTGCAGAATGACATATTTACGGATCCATTTTCGTGTTAATGATCCTTCAACGTCTGTAAGGTTTCTTCTGTTGAATATACCCAAAGTGGTGAAGGGTATTATATAGTCGGCCCCGCCCGACTTTACTACTTTCCTTACTGGTTTATATTTAATTGTTTTCTAGAAAAATTCCTTGTAACGGTCTCAAAGATCTGAATTTACTTCAAATTTTTAGTGACCCATCTCTACCAGAATGAATTGTTTACTATCACCTTCGACTTATAATCTAGTTCTAAAACGAACCATTACATGTAAATTTGTTATCCAGTGTTATTCTGATATTTCCAATCTAGGTTCCCGTAACACACACATATATGCCTAGTTATAGCACAAATCACAAAAGTCCTGCCAACTAACCCCCACCTTTTCATACATCTCCTAATATATGGAATTTACACTTGACTTACAAATTGTTGTCACCATTGCTAACGGTTCAGTAGTTAGAACCTCCATGGTCTCCTTCATGATATCACCGCAACACACTGCACAACATTGTTATGCTCTTTGTCGCTAACAACCTTACGGTTGAGCAGGTAAAGTGTGCCAAGTGCTGCAGGCAGGCAGGTTGGCTGGCTGGCTGGTTATACGATGATGACGAAAAAGAACAAAACACTAAAACCAGGCTAAGTTCACAATATATGGCACTTGGGATGATAAACAAGACAAAACTGACTTTGTTAGTT
>NW_026889330.1:0-12594 GCF_032173495.1 Musca vetustissima
AGGGTATAAAAACGTTCTTAATTTCATGATGAAGACCCTCCACGTCTTCCATAAGAAAACACCAAAAGACTTTATTAAAAGAACCATGCGACATTATATGTCAAGGCTTCGCGATCTTATATACAAACACCTCATTTAGTCTCATATGAAAATTACACTTCTTGACTTCCTTAATAAAATCGTTCATGAATGCTTAAGGAAACCACTCATATCTTTCAGAAGAAGAATCCTATCAGATCTTCTAGAAATCGAAAAACCTTCGGGCCTTTCATAAGAGTGCTTCTCAGGCCTTCTGCATAAGAGGACCCCACATTTCTATTGTAAGAATTCCGCTCTTCATTACTATAAGATGACCCTCCCAGCCCTCCTGCATGTATTTTTTGGCATTTGTTTTTAAGAACACCATTCTCTTATATGTCTATGGTGTGCAATCTGGTATTCTCTAAGACTATCGCTTCTGATATTTTTATAAGAATTCGAGAAGACCAATCAGATATCCAAAAAGAAGACCCATCTGGTATTCTATAAGAAGTATTCATTACAACTCTTGCCTTTACAAACAACCCCACTGGTTTTCTGCAATAAGTAAACCCCTCTGGTCTTCTGTTAGAATATGAGACCAGACAGATCCTTCATCAGCATAGGTACAACAAAAAAACCTCTATTGCCGAGTCTAAAAATGTACACGACTAAAGCACTTCTTCCCAGGGTCACACATGTTTAGTGTTTTTCCCCCTCTATCGATTTAGCTATCACTTCCGACATTGTCATATCTAGCTATGTACAGATGTGCCGTTACGTAAGAGGACTTACAAAACACAAACACACATTCTGGTATTTCAATGTTCTAGTGTCTTGGTCGGCGTGTCATTGAACAGGGTTCTATCGACTGCCTGTCTGTCTGATGTGTCAATGGTGGTGATGGTATCAATTCATTTCCCTATCAAAAGTGTCAAACCATCCCGACATTTAAACGACAATCAATGTTCGTTCGGCTGATGATGTTGACCTTTAAGCAATGTTGGGGCCAATCGACACTGTGTCTCACCTATTCTCTTCCCAGATTTGTTTTCTCTTTTCTTTTTTTTGTGTTTTTTGTTGGACAACCCGCAGTTAACATTAAATCGACATTTACTTACCAACATTTTTGGTTTTTAAAGAAGAAGGCAAAAGAAAATCGCGGTTTTCATTTATTTCACTTTTGCATATTCGATGTGGGAAAAACTAACATATTTTCCCCGTCTGCTCTTTCCGCCTATATATATACTTTTCCCTTGGTCTACGACTAAGTATCCAACCGGCAAAATCTAGCCAATGTCATTGGTTGAGTTACTTTAATTCTCATTTAAAATGATAAGACCTTCATTACAAGGACATCGCTGTAGTAAGGGAGGCCTCGATTTGTTGTACAATAGTTGATGTTGTTGCTGTTTTATTACAACAAGCAGCCAAAATATAAACATTTATACACCCTCATCATCATCGTAGTCGTCGTCGACGACGACGTCTTTGTTGTCTTCCTCATATTCAGACCGTCAAACATATACACCGCCATTCATCGGTGTGGGGCAGCAGGATGAATAACAGTATAGTTTTGGTTGTTGTTGTTTCTCTTCTTCTTGTCTGTTTGTATTATTTTTTTGTAAGCCAAAGGATTGTGGCAATGGCCAGAACTTCCAAGGACACACAACTGGCTACACTATTAAAGTAAGGTGGTTGGGGAGAGAATAGAAGACAGTAGGTTTTAAATAAATGGCTATACCATTAAAAAACAGCCACGACAGGTAAGGCCCAGAGACGCTTTGGCGACGAGGACGACGACGACGACGACAGCAACAAGGGCATCAACTAACTATGCATGAAATATGAAGAGGCCAACTGGGCTGAGCAAATGTTGTGCCAATAAGAGAACCGGGTATCATATCCAAATGTAGGAATACCAAAGATGAAGCTCTTCATCTTCTTCTACACATATATATATTAACATTGCGGCCTTTGGGCAAATATTTTATTAATACTAAAGTGTAATGGATATACATACAACAACGGTAACAACAGACCAAGAAGGTACCTGGCAAAAAGGCATCCTCGAATTCTGACCAAGGTAAAGTGTCATGAAATTAGAAAAAAATAATAATTTCTTAAATTGGCATTTCAATTGAGATCTTGGAATTCTGTTATTTTTTCGACAGTTAATTGTTATTAAATAATTTTATAAGCAGAAGTGAGGTACTCAAATTGTTAAAAATATCACCCACCTCGAGTTTTTTTTTAAATTTATGCCTTACTTCTCTAGTCTTGCCTAGTATTTGATAAGACGAATACTCTGATATTCTAATATAGAAAAAGGACGCATTTGGACTTCGACAAGACTCTTTTGAAGTTATGTTGGACAACCCTTTAAGACTTCTATACGAAAACTTTACTGGTACTATCTGATACGATCTCGAACAAAAATATTTTTTAAACAACCTAAGCCTTGGCTTTGATTTTTCTGAAAATACAGCTCTTATTTCTTTTAAGACCCCTCATGTCTCCTATAAGAATACCACTCCTCCTAGTCTCTCATAAGAAGATCACTCTAGTCCTCACAGGCCCCTCAGGACTTCTATAAGAAGAAGACCCTACAAGTATTACATAAGAAGGCTCCGTTGGTTTTCTATTACTATTGGGCATATTTAAGAGTACTTTTTTGAACTTCTTTAAGAAGACTCATACACGATCTTCAAATTTTCTACAAGGCCTCTCAGGTCTCCTGTAAGAATACAACATTGGACTTAGTTTCTATTTCCTTAGTCTTTTATGAGTAGATCCGTCTAATCATCCAATCTGGTATTTGATAATCGTCTGGTCTTCTGTAAAAAGTAGACCCTAATGGTATTTCACATTAAGACCCCTCTGATATTCTACTACTATTAGTCTTCTTTAAGATCAGAAGACTCTACTGGAACTACACCAGAAGTTCTTCGTAATATTACAGATCTGGAAAAAATATCCCATCTAAAAATAGACTTCATGGCTCCATTTTGAAAGTAGATATTTATTCACTAAAAGGTCAAAGTCATTTAAACATTTTCCTTAAAAACCCCACGCCTTATAGAAGTCCTTTAAAAATTGTCCCAAAAAAACCATCGCCTTATCGAAGTCCTTTAAGGGGACCCCCCCATTCTCGGGGTCAAAATTTTTGTTGATATGATTCGAATCTACACTGATTAAAGAATGTCGCTACCAAATTTCAAGTGAAAATCTCAAGAACTCTTGAAGATATAGCCGATTTATTGTGTCAGCATCAAGTGACGGCTGAAGGGCATCTCAAACTTTAAACGCGTTTTTCTCTAAACATTTTTTTGCGAATGGCGGGCACGATAACTCAAAACTAATAATCCAATCGGTTCCAAATTTTACAACGTTTCTCTGGTAGTGTATAGCTCTCGTATGAACTAGGATAAAGCCAATCGGTGAAGATCTTCCTTATTTTTAACTTGGTTTTTGGTAAAAAATCGGCGATTTTCCAAAAATATTTTTTCAAAGGACCACCATTTTGTTAATTTTAGAGCGAAGTCAATAATCCTAGTTCATACGAGAGCCAGACATGTACTCTTTCTAACACCGTTGGAATTTTCGGATTCCGATGTTCCAGTGATCCATCAAAAATAAGGACTTTTCTTTAATTACAAAAAACAACAACAAAACAGTAATATATTTTTTTTTTTTTGTAAATTATTTTTCTTCTCTTTTAAATCTTCAAATATATATGTGCAAAGTTACAAACCTTAACAAGTATTGGTATTGATTTACCAGCCCATTGAAAATCTTGAAAAATTAAAATCGAGAATGGGTGGGGTTCCCTTAAAAATTGTCCTTAAAAACCCACGCCTTATAGAAGACCTTTAAAAATTGTCCCTAAAAAACCCAAGCCTTATAGAAGTCCTTTAAAAATTGTCCTTAAAAAACCCACACCTTATAGAAGTCTTTTAAAAATTTTCCTCAAAAAATCCACGTCTTACAGAAGTCGTTTAAAAATGTTCCTTAAAAAACCCACGCCTTATTGGGCCTTGAAAAAAATATCCTTAAAAAACCCACGCCTTATAGAAGTCCTTTAAAAATTTTCCTTAAAAACCCACGCCTTATAGAAAACCTTTAAAAATTGTCCCTAAAAACACACGCCTTATAGAAGTCCTTTAAAAATTGTTCTTTAAATTCACGCCTTGTAAAAAATCTTTAAAATTTGTCCTTAAGAGAAAGAGTACATCTCTGGTTCTCGTATGAACTAGGAATTTTGACTTCGCTCAAAAATTAACAAAATGGCGGACCTATGAAAAAAATATTTTTGGAAAATCGCCGATTTTTGACCACAAACCAAGATAAAAAATAAGGAAGATCTTCACCGATTGGCTTTATCCTAGTTTATACGATATTCTTTAAAAAATCAACGCCTTATAGAGATCCTTGAAAAAATAATCTTAACACGAACAAATCCTAGGCTTGTAAAGCTTCTTTAAAAAATCCAAGGCTTGTAAAGGTTCTTGAAACAATATTCTTTAAAGAATCAACGCATTGGTAAGACCTTGAAAAAATATTCTTTAAAAAATCAGCGAATTGGTACGGCCTTGAAAAAATACGCTTTAAAAAATCCACGCCTTGGATGGATGGTCCTTAAAAAATACGCCTTAAAAAATTCACGCGTTGGATGGATGGTCCTTAAAAAATAAGCTTTAAAAAATCCACGCCTTGGATGTATGGTCCTTGAAAAATACGCTTTAAAAAATCCACGCCTTGTAAAGAACCCACAAAAATATTATTTAAAGAATACACGCCTTGTAAAGGTCCTTAAAAATATTCTTTAATAAATCCACACCTTGTTGAGGTCCTTAAAAATATCTTTTAATAAATCCACGCCTTGTAAAGGTCCTTAAAAATATTCTTTAAAAAATCTACACCTTGTAAAGAACCCTCAAAAATTATCTTTACAAAAAAATCCACGCTTTGGATAGGTGGTCCTTGAAAAAATATTCTTTACAAAATCCACGCCTTGGATGGATGGTCCTTGAAAAAATGTTCTTTAAAAAATCCAAGCCTTGGATGGATGGTCCTTGAAAAAATGTTCTTTAAATAATCCAGGCCTTGGATGGATGGTCCTTGAAAAAATTTTCCTTGAAAAATGTTCTTTAAAAAATCCAAGCCATGGATGGTCCTTGAAAAAATGTTCTTTAAAAAAATCCAAGTCTTGGATGGTCCTTGAAAAAATGTTCTTTAAAAAATCCAAGCCTTGGATGGTCCTTGAAAAAATGTTCTTTAAAAAATCCAAGCCGTGGATGGATGGTCCTTGAAAAAATGTTCTTTAAAAAATCCACGCCTTGGATGGATGGTCCTTGAAAAAATGTTCTTTAAAAAATCCACGCCTTGGATGGATGGATGGTCCTTGAAAAAATATTCTTTACAAAATCCACGCCTTGGATGGATGGTCCTTGAAAAAATATTCTTTACAAAATCCACGCCTTGTGTTGGTCCTTGAATAAATATTCTTTAAAAAATCTTCGCCTTACTTAGTCCTAGAAAAAACTAGAAAAAATGTTATTTAAAAATCCACGCCTTGGTAAGACCTTGAAAAATATTCTTAAAAAATCCACGCCTTAGTTAGACCTAGCAAAAACTTTCTTTAAAAATCGCTGCCTTGATAAGCCCTTGAAAAAATCCACGGCGGAACTGTGAAAAAATATGGCTCTTTAAAAAATCCACGTCATTCCAAAAATAAAATGTGTCCCCATATATAAACCATCATTGAAATATATATTTTTTTCATAAATTTCGTGAATTGCCCTCTCAATGAATTTAAATTCCAATGGCACGCAAACAATCAAACAAATATCGAACAAAGTTAAATTCAATACTGAAAAACGTTTGTTTGCCTCCACTTTTTTTGTCTCCACCATTGACATGGCAAAACAACGAACTGTCAATAACAGTTCATTTTTGAATACCTGAATATGATTAGCGAACCAAAAAAAATATTTCTGTTTGTGTTTGCCAACAAAAAATTTTTTAAATTGGAAAACTTTTGTTTTGTACATTTTACAGCAATTTATAGAGTTTAATTTGTTTATGACATTTTTTTTGTTGGTATTTGTTTCAAATTTATGCCAAGCAATAAAAGTGTGTATGTGTGTCTTTTGTTTACTAATTTGGCGTAATTTTATTTGGTTGATATATTGCATGTTCTAAAATTGAAATGAAGTCCAGAAGTGCTCTATTATCTAAAAATTTGGTTCAAAATATAGGGGTCCGTATCTGTTCACAGTGTTAGTCATAATGAGACCTATTTATGGAAACTTTTTTTGGACGAACTCGACACTCATTCAAAGCCTAGAATTTATTTGAAATAGCTTAGTGTATTTTATTTATTTATTTCTGTGGTATTTTATTATCAAGGTCCGGTCCCATTTCAGGATATTTTGATAATCCTCGACTCTTTTTTCAAAGCGTAATTTTATTATTTTTGTTTTCAAACTGTAATTTGAGATGGAGGGTAAAAAGACGTCTTCGCTGAAAATTGTCAAAAAAGGTTCATATTTTGACATGACCCCCTATGGGCCTCTTCAATGATTGACTGATTTTAGATACTCTAAATTCCACCTCATGGTTAAGGGTCTACAAAGTTCGGGCCGGCAGAAATTAAAGACCCTGAAATTTTTTAATAGAAGTCCACAAATATAACCCTTCGTAGAACACCTATTTCCAGATTTGCCACTACGTTTTCTGCCCCGCCCATTGTCAATCCTTCCTTTCCATTGATTTATTATTATTATTTTTTTTAGTGTAACAAAAATCATTTAAATTTTATTATTCACATTTACTTTCATGTTTCGCAATTAGGAAATAATTTAATTGTGCTTTTGTTTTGCAAATATTCAAATAATATAAATCATTTATTACGTATTCTGATAAATTGCATAAAATTAAATTAATATCTTACAAAACGAAAAACAAACTACATTTTTATCTGCATTAAAATTTATTTGCCATGATAACATTTTTTTTTTTTTTTTTTTTTTTTTTGAATGAACATATGTACATAAATATATATAAACAAGTGAAAAAGCGTTAAGTTCAGCCGGGCCGAACTTTGGATACCCTCCACCATAGTTATACTGACAGATACATGTAATGAAAATATAGGGAACATACCAAAAAATGGGCATATACCGATAATTCTACAAACCGATTTATGTACACCAAACACAAACTTCAGCAATTTTTAATGGGGATTTTTCCTAAAATCTGTAAGATCCAAAAAGTGGACTGATACTGATAACGCATGGTAGAGTATAAAATCCTCAAACTACTGTAATTTACATTACAAAGGGTATGCTTAAAAGGGGGCCCAATATTGATTATATAGTGTAGGAAATAGTGAATATTTGTGGATATCATTATATGACCGGTATATACCAATTTTGAACCCAATATTTTAATTGTTTATCTCAATTCTTTCTTTCAGGAGGTATCACTATATTGAGAAGATGCCTAAATGTCTACCGATATATTTCATTATCGTCAAAGATACAAAGATACATGGACTGCTAAACAGTCCATGTAGGCTAAAAATTGACTATTCCCCGTAACGACTACCCAACCGCAACACACGGAACAAATCAAATAACTATTTTAATATAAAACCAGTAAGCAAAGTAGTAAAGTCGGACGGGGGCGACTATATGATACCCTTCACCACTTTGGGTATATTCAACAGATAAATCCTAACAGACGCAGCATTTTTCAAGGACCAGTAAAATGAAATTGGATCCATAAACATGTCATTCTGCAACCGATACTAAATTTTTCATTTGGTCAGATATAGAAGCTATATCTAAATCTGAACCGATTTCAGGAAACTTAACACACATCATTCTATACGTAATTCATTTCGCTGTGCCAAATTTCGTGCAAATCGAAAGATATATATGGACTTTGGTGCACAATTTACATTAAATCGGTCGAAAATGCATATGGGAGCTATATCTAAATCTGAACCGATTTTTAAGAAATTTTAAACACATCATTCTAAACCTAATTCATTACGCTGTGCCAAATTTCGTGCAAATCGAGGGATATATTGTCTTTGGTACACCATTTACCTTAAATCGGACGAAAATATATACGGGAGCTATATTTCACGAAACTTAACACACATCATTCTGGACCCAATTCAGTACCCTATGCTAAATTTCGTGCAAATCGAAAGATATACGGAGCCCATTTACCCTAAATCGGACGAAACTATATATGGGAGCCATATCTAAATCTGAGTCGATTTTCTCGAAACTTGACACACATCATTTTGGGCCTCATTTAGTACTCTGTGCCAAATTTCGTGCAAATCGAAAGATATAGAGGGACTTTGGTGCCCCATTTACCTTACTTCGGATAAAAATATATATGGGAGCTATATCTAAATCTGAACCGATTTTCACGAAACTTAGCACACATCATTCTGGACTTAATTCAGTACGATGTGCCAAATTTCACGCAAATCGGAAGATATATAGGGACTTTGGTGCACCATTTACTTAAAATCGGACAAAACTATATATGGGAGCTATATCTAAATCTGGACCGTTTTTCATTAAACTTAGCATACATCATTCTGGACCTAATTCAGTACTCTGTGCCAAATTTCATGCAAATCGAATGATATATAGGGACGTTGGTGCACCATTTACCTTAAATCGGACGAAACTATATATGGGAGCTATATCTAAATCTGAACCGATTTTCACGAAACTTGTCACACATCATTTTGGACCTAATTCAGTACTCTGTGCCACATTTCGTGCAAATCGAAATATATAGCGGGACTTTGGTGCCCCGTTTACCTTAAATCGGACGAAACTATATATGGGAGCTATATCTAAATCTGGACCGTTTTTCATGAAACTTAGCATACATCATTCTGGACCTAATTCAGTACTCTGTGCCAAATTTCATGCAAATCGAATGATATATAGGGATGTTGGTGCACCATTTACCTTAAATCGGACGAAACTATATATGGGAGCTATATCTAAATCTGAACCGATTTTCTCGAAACTTTGCACACATCATTTTGGACCTAATTCAGTACTCTGTGCCAAATTTCGTGATTACAACAGACGGACAGACAGACGGGCATGCTTAGATCGTCTTAGAATTTTATGCTGATCAAAAATATATATACCTTATAGGGTCGGAAATGATTATATCGATGCGTTACAAACGGAAAAACAAAACTAATATACCCTCCATACTATGGTGGAGGGTATGAAAAAATTAACAACTCATTCGAGGCATTATGAAGAGATTATTGTAAATTTTAGATTCTTTTTGTGGGCTCTGTGTGTGTGATTTTCTATTCCATTGTCATATTGATATGTCTCAAATATGCTCTTGATATGGATCGCCGTCGGAAATGACCTAAACCTCAAAAAATACTGGTGGCTCAGTATTCAGAATTTTTGCATTAATCTCAACATTATTCGTCAAAAAATAACCTATGTATAAGTGATGATTTTTTAATGAAATTTGAGTTTTGAAACTATACTTACCATTTACGATATAAATACATCCACTGAAGACACACACCTGCAAAAGAGAACAAAAGTGCAAATCAATTTTATGAGTATAACGAACAGATTTTTCTTAAATTTTAAATAATTTTTAAGACGTAAATGTTTTAAAAAAATATTTTTTTCATGGACCAACACAAGGCGTGGATCTTTAAAGGACCACAACAAGACGTGGATTTTTTGAAGAATATTTTTTCAAGGACCACTACAAGGCGTGGATTTTTAAAAGAATATTTTTCAAGGACCACCACAAGGCGTGGATTTTTAAAAGAATATTTTTCAAGGATCACTACAAGGCGTGGATCTTTAAAAGATTATTTTTCAAGGATCACTACAAGGCCAGGAATTTTAATGGAATATTCTTCAAGGACCACTACAAGGCCAGGAATTTTAATGGAATATTCTTCAAGGACCACTACAAGGCCAGGAATATTTTTAAGGACCACTACAAGGCCAGGAATATTTTGCACGGACCACTACAAGGCCAGGAATATTTTTCAAGGACCACTACAAGGCCTGGAATTTTAAAGGGATATTTTTTAAGAACCACTACAAGGCGTGGAATATTTTTTCAAGGACCACTACAAGGCGTGGATTTTTTAAAGAATATTTTTTCAAGGAACACTACAAGGCGTGGATTTTTTAAAGAATATTTTTTCAAGGACCACTACAAGGCGTGGATTTTTTAAAGAATATTTTTTCAAGGACCACTACAAGGCGTGGATTTTTTAAAGAATATTTTTTCAAGGACCACTACAAGGCGTGGATTTTTTAAAAGAATATTTTTCAAGGACCACTCCAAGGCGTGGATTTTTCAAAGAATATTTTTCAAGGACCACTACAAAGGCGTGGATTTTTTAAAATAATATTTTTCAAGGACCACTACAAGGCGTACATTTTTAAAAGAATATTTTTCAAGGCCCACTACAAGGCGTGGATTTTCAAAAGAATATTTTTCAAGGACCACTACAAGGCGTGGATTTTTAAAATAATATTTTTCAAGGACCACTACAAGGCGTGTATTTTTAAAAGAATATTTTTCAAGGACCACTACAAGGCGTGGATTTTTAAAATAATATTTTTCAAGGACCACTACAAGGCGTGGATTTTTAAAATAATATTTTTCAAGGACCACTACAAGGCGTGTATTTTTAAAAGAATATTTTTCAAGGACCACTACAAAGCCAGGAATTTTAAAGGAATATTTTTCAAGGACCACTACAAGGTCAGGAATATTTTTCAAGGACCACTACAAGGCCAGGAATATTTTTCAAGGACCACTAATGGGCGTGAATTTTTTTAAAGAATATTTTTCAAGGACCACTACTAGGCGTGGATTTTTCAAAGAACATGTTTCAAGGACCACTACAAGGCTTGGATTTTTAAACGAACATTTTCTAGGTTTTTTAATTATTCTACAATTAGCAAGAACCAAAAAAGCTTGAACTTTCTATCAAATATATTTTAAATATTTTATTCATACATATTTTAAATAACTACAGTTTTTGCCCCTTCATTGTCCTGCATTTTATTTTGTTTTCATGGAAACCATTGGGATTTTATTTAACAGCCTCAACCGAATCAATGCCAGGCTTTTCAAAATGCCAACATTATCACACCATCATGTCCGTGGCAATCCTTATTATTGTCATGGACGTCGTCAGTAACGCCATTCTCAACTCCACACCACTACCACCACCACCTTCGTCATCATAACTGACAGTAGCATCGTATCCTACTGTTCTATGGCAACATTATTGCTCTTGTTGTTCTTGTTCTTGTTTTTATTTTATCGTTGTATTATTTTGACTTAACATTGATTGCCAATTTTCTTAAATCTTGAAAATATTTTCTGGTTTTCAGAAATTTCTCCACTTCTTCTTTGAAATTCTGGTCTTAGTTTTGATTTCATGTTTTGATGTTAATGTCACTGTTGAATTTGTTGAATTGACAGCTATTTAAACTTATCCATACACTGTCGTTGTGGGATTTCTCGACTATTTTCACGATAGATATGTACTTGAATAGCTTCGAGTTTGGTTTGAAGATGGAAAATGTAAATTTCTTCCAAGGAAAAGTATTAAAAGGGGATATTTGATTTATGTGGGCGCCTTGATTAGACCTTGAAAAGACCATATACGGCCTGACCTTGAAAAATATTCTTCGAAACCATTGTTAGTCCTTGAAAAAATATTTCTTAAACAATCCAAAATCAAAAACAATCCACACAATACAAAAATCCACGCTTTGTGTTGGGCCTTGAAAAACAAATTTTTAAAAAAATCCACGCCTTAATGGTCCTTGAAAAAAAATTCTTTAAAAAAATCCACGCCTTAATGGTCCTTGAAAAAAATTCTTTAAAAAATCCACGCCTTGTGTTGGTCCTTGAAAAAATATTCTTTAAAAAAATTCACGCCTTGTGTTGGTCCTTGAAAATATATTCTTTAAAAAAAATCCACGCCTTATTGGCCCTTGAAAGATATTCTTTAAAAAAAAATCCACGCCTTATTGGCCCTTGAAAAATATTCTTAAAAAAATACAGGCCTTGTGTTGGTCCTTGAAAAAAAATATTCTTTAAAAAATCCACGCCTTGTGTTGGTCCTTGAAAAAAAATATTCTTTAAAAAATCCACGCCTTGTGTTGGTCCTTGAAAAAATATTCTTTAAAAAATCCACGCCTTGTGTTGGTCCTTGAAAAAATATTTTTTAAAAGAATCTACACTTTGTATTGGTCCTTGAAAAAATATCCTTTGAAAAATCAACGACTTATTAGTTCATGGAAAAATATCCTTTAAAAAATCCACGCTTATTGGTCCTTAATAAAATATTCTTTAAAAAATCGACGTCTTTTGTTAGTCTTTAAAAAATATTCTCACGGGCAGTATCAGCGTCTTGTAGAATGTGAGTTTGGTCTGGCGGGAGGTGGCCTTGCTTTTGAGTTGTTTGCTCGGACCATAGTAGCATCGGTTGGCCAGCACAATCCTTCTCCGAAT